>NC_044995.1:40838492-41095975 GCF_008728515.1 Papio anubis | reverse complement strand
GTCCTTTCCATCCGTCCGTCTGTCCTTCCTTCCTTCCTTCCTTCTTTCCTCCCCCTCCCTCCCTCCCTCCTTCCCTCCCTCCCGTCTGTCCCTTCCCTTCTTTCCTTGATGGAGTCTTGCTCTGTTGCCCAGGCTGGAGTGCAGTAGCATGATCTCAGCTCACTGCAACCTCCACCTCCCGGGTTCAAGCGATTCTTCTGCCTCAGCCTCCTGAGTAGCTGGGATTACAGGGGCGTGCCACCACACTTGGATAATTTTTGTATTTTTAGTAGAGACGGGGTTTTGCCATGTTGGCCAGGCTGGTCTCGAACTCCTGACCTCAAGTGATCCACCCACCTCGACCTCCCCAAAGTGCTGGGATTACAGGCGTGAGCCACTGCACCTGGCCAGGATATGTATTTTTCTTAAACAGCTCTATTGAGCCGGGCGCGGTGGCTCACGCCTGTAATCCCAGCACTTTGGGAGGCTGAGACGGGTGGATCATGAGGTCAGGAGATCAAGACCATCCTGGCTAACACGGTGAAACACCGTCTCTACTAAAAAATACAAAAAACTAGCCGGGCGAGGTGGCGGGCGCCTATAGTCCCAGCTACTCGGGAGGCTGAGGCAGGAGAATGGCGTGGACCCGGGAGGCGGAGCTTGCAGTGAGCTGAGATCCGGCCACTGCACTCCAGCCTGGGCGGCAGAGCGAGACTTCGTCTCAAAAAAAAAAAAAAAAAAAAAAAAAAACCGCTCTATTGAGTGGTAATTTACATTCCGCGAAATTGATCTATTTCAGAATTAATGGTCTTTAATCATTTTACAGCCCTTGTTTTTTTTTTTTTTTTTCACACAGAGTCTCATTCTATTGCCCAGGCTGGAGTGCAGTAGTGCAGTCGTGGCTCAGTACAACCTCAGTCTCCTGGGCTCATGCCATCCTCCTCTCTCAGCCTCTCTAGTAGCTGGGACCACGGGTATGGGCCACTACACCCAGCTAATTTTAGTTTACTTTAGTTTAGTTTTTATAGAGATGGGGTCTTACTGTCTTGTCCAGGCTTTTACATTTAATTTTAGTAAACGTCACCTTAGTCCACATGTGGAACATTTTCATCACCCCAGAAAGCTCCTTCCCCTCCATTGGCAGTCACCCCCTGTTCCCACATCCAGGTATCCACTGCTCCGTCTCCTGCTTCTGTAGATGTGACTTTTCTGGACATGAAACACATCGTATTTTGTCTTCAATAACTTTCCTTGTATTTTACCCATATGCATGTGGCATCGTGTTGATTTAAAACACATAGGAAGTGTGTTGATCTCCTGGGTATGGGGGAAATGTAACAAATACATACCAGGGAATGGGCCCCCTGGGAGTGCTAGGGGTGGGGCACAGCCTGCCAGAGGGAAAGGGTTCTGGTCACCATGACATTCCATGCAGACCCTCCTGAGCTCTTCAGACCTCAGGACTCTCCAAGACCAGAGCATTCCCCAGGGCCCAGCCGAGGTTGGTGCCTTTGCTGAGGTCACCCAAATTGCAAGACAGAGTTGCTCCACCACATGTGGTCACACTTCCTCCCCTCAATCCGGACGCGTGAGTAATTTCTGTCCCTTTCCCCCCTCACAGGGACTTCCTCCCCCGCGGTTCAGGAATCGTCACCCGGCGGCCTCTCATTCTGCAGCTCATCTTCTCAAAAACAGGTAAGGTGGGGTGGCCTGAGGTTCAGCAGGAAGTGGATGTGGATGTGTGGTGGCCAGGAGGAACTGGGGGCGGAGGGTGGAACTTGGGTCCTGGCCTGTCATTGGACATTGAATTCACATGGTCCACATGTGTGAGGAAGTTGAAAAACGGCTCAGTGAACACTTACACACCCACACTGCAAGCCCTCAGCTGTGACCAGAATGCCATTCCAGGTGCCATGTGTGCTTTCTTTTTTTTTTTTTTGACAGAGTCTTACTCTGTCACCCAGGCTGGAGTACAGTGATGCGATCTCGGCTCACTGCAACCTCCGCCTCCTGGGTTCCAGCGATTCTTCCGCCTCAGCCTCCCAAGTAGCTGGGATTACAGGCGTCCGCCACCATGACTGGCTAATTTTTTTGTATTTTTAGTAGAGACAGAGTTTCACCGTGTTGGCCAGGCTGGTCTTAAACTCCTGACCTCAAGTGATCCTCCCACCTCGGCCTCTCAAAGTGCTGGCATTACAGGCGTGAGCCACCGCACCGGCCCCATGTGTGCTTTCCATATGTCATAGATAAACCGATTTTGCTGAACCCTTTCAAAGTCAGTAGCAGACATGGTGACACATCCGTCCTTCACGCCCCAGTGCACCTCCCCGTGCAATAAAGACACCTGCCTACACAGTCCCAGAATCATACCCCAGAGAAGGAGTCATTCCTGCATGTCACCCACGTCCCAGTCCCTACTCAGCATGTCACCAGTTGTCCCCCAGATATCTGGCTGGTGTTACAGCTGCTCTGCTTAATCCCATCCTATACTCTTTTGTTATCTCTTCTTCTCTTTTCACTAAAGCAGCCTCCCCATAATCACTTTTTTTTTTTTTTAAAGAGACAGCATCTCACTCTGTTCCCCAGGCTGTGCAGTGGTATAGTCATAGCTCACTGCAGCCTCGATCTCCTGGGCCCAAGCAATCCTCCTGCCTCAGCCTCTTGGGTAGCTAGGACTACAGTTGCACACACCACTATACCCAACTGATTTTTTTTTTGTAGAGATGAGAGTCTCAGTATGTTACCCAGGCAGGTCTTGAACTCCTGGCCTCAAGCAATTGTCCTGCCTGAGCCTCCCACAGTGCTGGGATTATAGGCATGAACCATCGTGCCAGCCCTCCACCACTGCTTTTTATTTTTTATTTCATGTATTTATTTATTTATTTTGAGACGAAGTCTCGCTCTGTCAGCAGGCTGGAATGCAGTGGCGTGATCTCGGCTCACTGCAACCTCTGCCTCCTGGGTTCAAGCGATTCTCCTGCCTCAGCCTCCCGAGTAGCAGGGACTATAGGTGCGTGCCACCATGTCCGGCTAATTTTTGTAATTTTAGTAGAGATGGGGTTTCACCATGTTGGTCAGGCTGGTCTTGAACTCTTGACCTCGTGATCCGCCCACCTGGGGCTCCCAAAGTGCTGGGATTACAGGCGTGAGCCACCGCGCCCAGCCATTGCTTTTTTTTTTTTTTTTGAGACGGAGTCTCGGCCTCTGTCACCCAGTATATTGGAGTGCAGTGGCCAGATCTCAGCTCATCAGCCCCGGCCCCTGGTTCACTTATTCTCCTGCCTCTAGCATCCCGAGAAGAATTACAGCTCACACTGGCCTCGCTAGTTTTTGTAGTTTTAGTAGAGACGGGTTTCACCCGGGTTAGCCAGATGGTCTCGATCTTGACCTCGCGGATCCTACTTCCATCTCGGCCTCCCAAAGTGCTGGGATTACAGGCTTGAGCCACCGCGCCCGGCCTTACCATTGCTTTTTAATCAGACTTTGACTTTTAGGGAGACCCAGCTTGTTGAATATAGTATGACCTATGTGTGGATTTTTTCCTGTTCTTTCCCTCCCTGGTCTCAGTGTATTTCTATTCTTCCTACCTGAGGCTGACATGAGGTGTGTGTATATCCCAGCTGTAAACCCCTTGGGAAGGATCTTGGGATAGAGTGTTGGGCGTTCAACACTCAGTTTGTGTTGATGTCTCCTTGTGGCCCTTTTAAACACTCTCACACTGGGAAGGCAGCTGACACACACACACCCATTCTACAGATGGGGAAACTGAGGTTTAGCCAGGTTGCCTGCCTTTCCAGCGGGCCCCAGATCTGGGACTTGCATCCAGGCACATCTGACCTCAACGCTGGCTCTCAGCTTGGCCTCCCAAGCCTCCTCACTTTCATCCTCTGGTCCCGCCCAACCTGGCGAGAAGGCGTAGCTCCAGTGAGAGACAGCAGCCGATTGGCCCGCCACCTCCTCTTTATGAGCTCTGCCATTTTGTATGCCACCGATGGGCCAATGGGCTGCCACCTCTGGGTTCAGGCGTTCAATCAGCTGTGCCAGGAATGGGCAACCCCAGAGTCCTGAAAGTCACTGTGGAGATCAGTCTTGGTAGTTTTCTGTTTCCCATTGAGCAGGATGGGGGTCAGATGTGCAAACTGCATTTTTATTTTATTTTATTTTATTATTTTATTTATGTGTATATTTTTTTGAGACGGAGTGTCACTCTGTCACCCAAGCTGGAGTACAGTGGCGGGTGATCTCGGCTCACTGCAACCTCCGCCTTCCAGGTTCAAGCGATTCTTGTGCCTCAGCCTCCTGAGCAGCTGGGACTACAGCGCGAGCTACCACGCCCGGCTAATTTTTTGTGTTTTTAGTAAAGATGGAGTTTCACTGTGTTGGCCAGGCTGGTCTGGAACTCCTGAGCTCAAGTGATCTGCCCACCTCGGCCTCCCGAAGTGTGGGATTATAGGCGTGGATTATAGGCGTGAGCCACCAGGCCCGGCTGCAAACTGCATTTTTAATAAGTCCCTGGTGATGCTGCTAGTTCCTGGCCACACCACTGGGAGAGCCTGCCCTGCTTGGTTTAGGCTTGGAGCGGAGACTGCCCAGGTTCCCAACCCGGCTTCTAGGGAGGGACCGGCACTGTATTTCCTGTCTGGACAGTGATGACAATAACACCACCTTGTTAACCTTGAAGAACACGTTATTTAATACATGTCGGGGCGGAGGGGAGAGAAGCAGGCAGAGAGCCTTGGCCAGGAGGGAGCACAGAGCGCAGACCTGCCCAGTGCCTGACCCAGATGAACGATGGTGGGTTCCTGATGTCTGTCCCCACCTTACAGAGGAGGGAGCCGAGGCTTCCTGACCACTTGCCTTAGGGCACATGGGAACATTGTCTTTAAAGCCCACCCTTAAGCCAACTCTTGGGGGAATGTGGCCTTAGGCCAAGGTGTGACTTGACCAGATCCCTGTGGCTGTTGGTGGAAAAGGGACCACAGGGGCCAGTGCTGAGGCCCGTGCCCTGGAGGAGGCCAGGAGTAGGTGCTGGAAGGGGTGGGGGCAGGTGGGGGGTGGGTGTGGCAGCTGTGGTAGAGGTGGATACATAGTTGCATCCTGTTGGGCTGATTCAAAAGAGAGTTCCAGGGGTGTCCCACATGGGTGGGGTTCTTTCCTGCCTCCCAGCTTGCACCCCTCAGCCCCGCCTGATCATGGCATTTTCAGTCTCACTCTCCTTTGTTTGTTTGTTTGTTTGAGACAAGGTCCTGCTCTGTGGCCCAGGCTGGGGTGCAGTGGCACGATCTTGGCTCACTGCAGCCTCCACTTCCCAGGTTCAAGCAATTCTTCTGCCTCAGCCTCCCAAATAGCTGGGACTATATAGGCACATGCCACCCAGCCTGGCTAATTTTTGTATTTTTAGTAGAGACGGGGTTTTACCACATTGGCCAGGCTGGTCTTGAACTCCTGGCCTCAAGTGATCCTCCCATCTCAGCCTCCCAAAATGCTGGGATGACAGGGGTGAGCCCCTGCGCCCGGCCAGGCTCCAGTCTCTTATTGCTCCAAGTAGGTGCCCACTCGGTGCTAGGCCTTAGCTGATCTCCAGGGAGGCAGTGTGAGCACCTGGCGTGGCCCCAGCCCCCAAGCCCCAGCCTGTGAGTGTCTGTTGGATTCACCTTGGGATTGGGGACCTAGAGAGAACATTCTAGGTAGGGAAACAGCATTAGCAAAGCGGTGAGGGGAGGCAGTGAGGCTGGGGAGGGGCCAGAAGGCAGGAGGGACTGGGACTGGCAGGCATGTTGAGGATTTGGGCAGTGGGAGCTGGGGTGGCATGCATAATGTGGGGAGACCACTGGCCGCCATGTTCAGGAGGGACAGTCAGGGACCAGAATGCAAGCAGGGAGTGGGGATAGGGAGTGGCAGGGAGGCTGGCATGGCGCCAGGCAAGAGGCGATGGGGGCCTGGCCCTGGTGGTGCTGGCAGATGCCAGGCAGTCCAGACTATCTTCCAGGCGAGGCATTAAGCAGCATAGGCACCCCGGCTGGGGGAGGTGGGTGGGAGGTAGAACGCCCTACTAACAGGAGAGGAAAATGAACACATTGCAGGCATTGGTGATTGCTGGGCTGGCGGGGCCTTGTGGGGTATGCACCAGACCATGTGGTTCCTAGGGATTGGAAGCTGGCTCTCTGTGACCAAACTCAGAGCCAGGCTGCCACCCTTTACTGGCCCGGGACTTGGTAAAGTGACTTCCCTTTCTGTGCCTTGGTGGCTTCATCTATAAAATGGGGGTGATGGTGGCACTGCCGTCGTGGCCATGGCACCCCATTGGCTGTGGTATGGCTGTCTCTTTGTGAGGCCTGATGTCCAAAGACAGGGCCCCCGCGGCGCGGCCCGTGTTCCCCTCTGGTTCCCGCGATGCCCGGTGTGGCCCAGCTTGCCCTCATTCCAACCGTCTCCAGTGAACCATAACTTCTAGCCATAGAAGTTTAAACATTACTAAGACCATAGCCACCAGGAAGTTTGGTGGCCCGTAGGTGAACCCTGCCCTCATTGGGAAGCAGCCCTGTAAACTCTAGGTGCCCGGGACTGTTCCTGTGTGGAATGTGCAGTGAGGCCCTGTGAGCCACCCCTCCCACCGCCCTTGGCCTTGAACTGGCCTTTAGTGTGCTCACAGGAACCAGGGAAGAGATGTCAGGACCTGGCTCCAGGGCTTCCCACTGGCCTCAGAAGCAAATGGAGCCTCCTTCTCAAGGCCTTGTGGCCCTTGCCAGTCTCTGGGACCTCACCTCCTCCTGGTCCCCAGCCACTGCCGCCATCCATCTCCCTCCTGATTCTCAGGCCCAGCTTGCTGGTTCCCACTGCTGGGCCTCTGTGCTCACTGTGCTGCCCGCCTGGAATGCCCTGTCCCCTACGTGCCAGTGTCTCTGCTGCTCACCCCCACCTGGTCACTTGCCGCCTTCCTTCCCCGGCAGCACGAGTTATCTTGTTCTTGTTTTTTCTTAATGGTCTCTCTCTGCGCCAGCACACAAGGGCAGGCATGCCGATCGGCTCTGCCCAGCACAGGACCTGGCGCCGAGCGGGTGCTCCACAGGCACGGGCTGAGTGAGCGAGCTCAAAGGGCTGGTGCTGTGCCCCTTCTTGCCTAGTGGGTGGGAAGTGATGGGGGTTACTCTTCCAAGCTCCTTCCCTGGTGAGCCCGACCCATCACTCTGCCATTCCATCTGCAGCCTTGTATCTGGAGAGTTAATCAAGCTGGTGTGCGTCAGGCCAGGGCTGGCTGGGATGCCTGCTCAGGCTGTCACCTTCCCAGTGACAATGTGTCCTGGACCGGGAGATGTTTGCGTATTGTCTCGGATTAGAGAGAACTCGAGGGCTAAATGGGCATGGGAAGTGCTGTGTGCTGGGCCCACTTCTTGATCTGCTGAAGGCTCTGGAAGTCCTGCATGACTGGATCCTGCCTGTTGGCGTGGTAGCTAGGGTCTTCTGATGGTGGCTGATTCCCAAGTTGTTCCTCCCGGTCACGCCTGCCAATGCCAGGTTTGGGAAAGGCAGAGCTCCTCTCCTTGCCTTCAGGGCCAGCCTGGTCATTGTGTTCTTTGCTGGGGGAATAGTGAGAAGATCAGGGCAGAGCCCCAGTGTGCAAAGCACTGGGACCCTAGCTCAGCCCCTGCAGGTTCCCTGAGACTAACCTCTGAGCCGCCTGTGTGCTCCCGGTGGGATTTGATCGCAGTTGTATGGGAGCCCCGGCACTGGGTTCTGTGTCATTGCATTTTGGGGAAACTGAGGTGCCGAGAGAAGGGTAGGAACCCGGAGCTGGGCGTCGCTAGGCTGTGAAGCCACGAGGCACCCCGAAAACTCTCCTCCCTCGCTCCCTCTCCTCACCTCCCTCGCTCCCTCTCCTCACCTCCCCAAACCCTGCTGTCTTGTCTGTCGGGTTGAAGGCAGGTCTTCCCAGCTGGACCTGGGCGTTTCAAAATTCTTAAGCAGTGCCAGCGGGCACATGACCGCTGTGCTTTGAAGACAGGGAGGGCCATCCTCTGACCAAGGGCCATCGGTCACTCTGGGGCTCCACAAGCTCCTTTGAAACAGGAGGCTCCAAAGACCTCCGGGGTCACCAGGCCAGAGGTGACTGTGGCCTCTGGCAAGGGGCTGCTTCTTCATGTCCCAGGCCCCCTGACCCTGAGAAGGTGGCAGCTTGCACTTGTGGCTCCCTTGACACCTTCTCAAAGGGCCTGAGGTGCAGGGGATTGGCTGTTTAGCACAGTGGGGCCCCAGTTGGGGGTTCCTGGGAGTGACGTCCTCCTAGGTTAGAGCGCAGATTCTTTTTTCATGGATTTTAGTTAAGCAGCTGCTGTATACAAGATGCTAAGGGGAACTGTGGTTCACACGAAGTCCCTGCTCTCTCAGAGCTCCAGCTTCAGTAGCAGGACACAGGCTTGGAGGGAGGCAGAACCTCTCTGGAAAAACCCCCAAGTACAACCAGCGGGCCCATAGTTAGGTTAGGAGGCCCTGTGGTGGGCGAGGACGGCTGACTCCCTGGCCTTGGCAGTGTCATTGCGGGACGACTGCCCAGTTTAATCCTTTATTCCCGCTGTGCACCAGGCTGGGTCCCTCGGAGTCCCCAGGGCCTGATCACATGCCAGCTGTGAACCTCTCAGAGGGGGCCCGGGCTGACCCTCCTCCCGGGGAGCCCTCCCGGCTCAGGGTGCCGGGTGACAGTGGGGGTGTGTGTGGAGCTGTCAAAATGCTTTGCAGTTTGCCGAGGAACTGGAGGAACAGGCTTTGGTATGGAAATGCCCTGTCTGAGGAGGGTGGCTGTGGGGTGCAGCTTGATGGCAGGGACCAGGACAGGCAGAGCCAGGGCTGGTTCAGTGGCTTGGTGGCTGGGCCTCGGTTGCCGTGGACAAGTTGACAGGGAACTCAGTATTAAGGCTTCTGACTGATTCTTTGGGCCAGTGGATTGTTAAAAAAAAAAAAAAAAAAAAAAAAATCATCTCATCTCTAGCACTTGAGCACGTGCAGCACACCAGAGCCCCAGGCTAGGCCCTCTGCTCTATTTCTCTTTTTGTCGTTGTTTTGAGACAGGATCTCCGGTCTGCCTTTGTCATCCAGGCTGGAGTGCAGTGGTGTGATCACAGCTTACTGCAGCTTCAACCTCCTGGGCTCAAGCAATCCTCCCACCTCAGCCACCCAGGTAGCTGGAACTACAGGCTTGTGCCACCACGCCCAGCTAATTTTTAAATTTTTTTGTAGATGTCGGATCTTGCTATGTTGCCCAGGCTGGCCTCCAATGATTCTCCTACTTCAGCCTCCCAAAGTGCTGGAGTTACAGGCATGGGCCACTGCGCTCAGCCTGGTGGAAGCTTTTAAACCTCTATTGGGCTGGGCATGATGGCTCATGCCTGTAATCCCAGCACTTTGGGAGGCCACGGTGGGCAGATCACCTGAGGTCTAGAGTTCGGGACCAGCCTGGCCAACATGGTGAAACCTTGTCTTTACTAAAAATATACAAGTTAGCCGGGCGTGGTGGCATGTGCCTATAATCCCAGTTTCTTGGGAGGCCGAGGTACGAGAATTGCTTGAACCTGGGAGGCAGAGGTTGCAGTGAGCCGAGACTGCACCACTGCACTCCAGCTTCGGTGACAGAGTAAGACTCAGTCTCAAAACAAACAAACAAACAAAAAACCTCTGTTGACCTGGCATTCAGCATTTACTTCCACCGTGCCAAGGAGCCCTGTGAAGAAAGGCAGGCAGCGGGGGTGGACCTGGTCGGTGCCTGGGCCTTTTCTCTGGTGTGGTTCTGTTGCTCACTGACCCACTAGGGAAGAAACCCTGGTTTTCTGGCACCGGCTGTCCATATCCTCGCCCACATGGAGGGGCTGGCCGACAGCAGAAGGATCTAGGAGGAGAGATCACAAAGAACAGCCCCTGCCTTCTCTGATCCCCGGTTGGTTCCCAGCCTGCATATGACAACCGGGGAAGGTGCTGTGCTCCAAAGCCCAGCGTGTGGGTCTGGCCGCCTGGTTCCAGCCCCATCTCGGGGCTGCCCCTGATCACGCAGACTTGGGTCAGGCAGGTGGTCCTTCCCGGGCTCGTTTCCTGGTCGCTGCATTCAAGGATGGCCTGAGATTACAGGGGAACCTTTTGCAGGTCAGACACCTAGATTCAGCTTGCTGGGGGGAAGGAGAGGTTGTAAATGTCCCCTGAAGCCTGTGGCAGCTGGGCAGGCAGAACCTCCGTTTTCCCACCTAACATGCATGCCTGTGCCCTTGGGGACACAGCAATGACCAAGGCAGATGGGTGTCCCTTCCCTGGTGGCATGGACATTCAAGGCAAACCTCTCTATATTAGACTTCTCGCCCTGTGTCAGATGGTAGTAAGTGTTATGGGGAAACGAAGGCAGGGGAGGAGGGGGCTGGGTGGAGCAGTTGCTGTGGGGAGAGAGACCTGCAGGAGGTGGGTATCCTGTGTGACTTGAGAGAGTAGCTTGCCCTCTCTGGGCTCCTGCCTGTGTGTGCTGGGGGAAGGATGGCGCCCACTGCCCCTGGTGCTCTCTTTGCCGCATCATTCCTTGGGGCCTTCTGCCCACCAGCTGCTCAGACCGTAACTGTGCTGGCTCTGCTCTTCCTGTGCAGGTGTTGACTCTGAGTCCTCACACAGCCTGTTATGATGTACATTTTATAGACCAGTAGACTGAGACCTGGGCAGGCCCTCTGGCTACAGACTGAGCTCATTACTGCACACAGCGTGCTGCCTCCACATGCTGGGCTCTGGGGTGCTGCAGCCGCAGGTCCTGGTCCCATCAATAAAATCCAAAGTGAGCTGGCTCTGATGAGGAAGGGACCAAGATGCCCCACTCAGGGAGGTCTTCCCGGGAGAGGTGGTAGCCAGGCAGGCCCGGGAGTAGGAGGAGGTGGGGCTGGGCTTTGTGGACACCACACTTGGCGGCACAGAGGCCTGCTAGGGAGAGGGCGTGTGTCCTTGCCACCAGCCCATCTTCCATGCCATGTGCCCCTGCACTCTTTGAAAGGAGATGGTCTCTTTCGGGGCTGAGCTGGGGTCCTGGAGCCAGAAGAGAACTGAGATTTGCTGTGGGGGGTTGGGAGCTGTTCCATTTTTAGTGGCTGCTACAGGAAGAGCGGCTGAGTGTTTCCCCTTGTCCCTCCAGAAGGCTGGAGTGTAACTGTCCTTGGCAACCGGGTCAGCTGATAGCAGGGGTGGGGGTGGGGGTGGGGATCCTGAATCTTCCAGCAGACGTCCTCATTGCCCCTGATCTGGTGGCCAGTGTCTGTGCCGGACACGGTCCTCAGTCATCGGAGCCCACTGAGTCTCTGCCTGACCCTGCAGAGAGGTGAAGATACTTCTGGTGGCCTCACAAAGGCTGTCTGGCTTGGGAGCCCCTACCTGCAGCCAGAATTTCTGAGTTCCAATTCCCAGCTCCATCACGGAACTTGGCCCAAGGCCCTTAACCTCTCTGGGCCTGTTGTTTCATCTTTGAAATGGGGATCTCAGAGATGCCTACCTCTCAGGGGACTTGTGAGGTGCTATGGGATCACACGCAGGGCCCGGCCAGAGCACCGTAGTTTCTTTGGTAGCCATGATGGAACGGTGAACCTCCTCACACTCTTCTTTCTGCCTTGAAGATTCTAGACCCGGCTGGATGTTCATCTCCCTTTTTGCCTTTGCTTCAGGCAGTTTATGGCATGGCTGTGTTGTTCATGTTGCCAGGTCTCCTCCTGGTGGACGTTGACACCATTTTCGTTTTTTTACTGTTAAAAACGACAGGGCAGTGCACATCTTTGCATCTCTGTGGCAGGTCAGGTCTCTGACCTCTTTGCCAGTGTGACTTATTACCCCTTTCTTTTTTTCTCTTTTTCAGACAGTGTCTTGCTCTGTCGCCCAGGCTGGAATGCAGTGGTGTGGTCATAGATCATAGCTCACTGCAACCTCCAGCTCCTGGGCTCAAACAATCCTCCCACCTCAGCCTCATATTAGTCCATTTTCACACTGCTGATAAAGACATATTTGAGACTGGACAATTTATAAAATAAAGAGGTTTAGTGGAGTTACAGTTCCACACAGCTGGACTGGGGAAGCCTTACGATCATGGCGGAAGGCAAGGAGGAGCAAGTCACGTCTTATGTGGATGACAGATGACAAAGAGAGTGAGAGAGCTTCTGCAGGGAAACTCCCATTTTTAAAACCATCAGATCTCGTGAGACTTATTTGCTCTCACTAGAATAGCACAGGAAAGCCCCGCCCCCATGATTCAGTAATCTGCTGGGTCCCTCCCACAACACGAGGGAATTATGGGAGCTACAAGATGAGATTTGGGTGGGGACACAGAGCCAGACCATATCAGCCTCCCAAGTAGCTGGCACTACAGGTGCACGCCAACATGCCTGGCTAATTTTTTACATTTTTGTAGAGACGGGGTCTCACTGTGTCACCCAGGCCGGTCTTGAACTCCTGGGCTCGAGTGATCCACCCTCCTCAGCCTCCCACAGTGCTGGATAATAGGCGTGAGCCACTGTGCCCAGCCGTTTCCCCCTTATTTTTAGCATCACTACAGTAGCTGTGATCTCTGAGCTTTGGGGATTTCCCCTCCCCAACATTTTACTCTGAAAATTCGAACATCTGGAAACGTCAAGGCTTTGTACAGTGGACACCTGTGTGCTCGGCAGCCACCTTCCGTGATGAACATGCTTTATATTTGCTTTGTCCTGAATCTGTGATTTGGGACTGGATTTCTCTGGTTTCCTGGTGAGACCCACACTGCTTGTCAGTTACTTATCTTGTTCCCCTTCATCTCAGTCTCGCTGTGGCTTTCAGTTACCCCCAGGTCTTACATGCACTCAGGGTTATGCCCAGAAAGCATTTCTCCCGGGGAGTTTGTGTCTAGGTAGGGGACCCTCTTGAATAGCCGGTGGGAGAAGGAAAGACTCAAGACCAGCTCTGAGGGGTCGGCGGGGGTGCCCCTTCCCTATACCTTGTGGGCTCCTTGGGGAAGAAGGAGAAGTGAGTGCCATGGGAAATACCCCTGGGGATTTTGTGGAGCTGGAATGTGCTCGTGGACCATGATCCCACAAGGACTTAGGCATCGAATTCCCTTGACTGGGACTCACAGCAAGGGAGGCTCTGCAGCATCACCTTCATCAAATGGACTCACCCTCTCTGGGTGATGTATCCTGGCACTTCCTCTTCTGTTCATCAATCAATCAACAAATAAATGGCTGGGCATGGTGGCACAGGCCTGTAATCCCAGTGCTTTAGGAGGCTGAGGCAGGGGGATTGCTTGAGCCCAGGAGTTCAAGGCTGCAGCGATCTGTGATCACACCACTGCACGCCAGCCTGGGTGACACAGCGAGATCCTGCCTGTAAAAAACAAAACAAAGAAACCAAAGAAACTTTGGTCATTGGTCATGTCTACCTGTCGATTTTTTTTTTTTTTTTTTGGGATTCATAATATGTCGTGATGTATATTAATAGTTTGCAAAGTGCCACATGGGAATATAATCGTCAGGATCTGGAAAGGGGCTCAGTCTATTCAGTCTGTAGGAACCCCTGCCTGCCCCAAGACACTTGTCATGAGAATGAATCTCTCACTCCTAAATTCCTAGAGTGACAATGACTGGGTCATTATTTTCTTTTTTATTTTATTTTATTGGTGTTTGTTTGTTTGTTTGTTTGAGACGGAGTCTCGCTCTGTCACCCAGGCTGGAGTGCAGTGGCGGTCTCGGCTCACTGCAACCTCCACCTCCCGGGTTCAAGCAATTATCCTGCCTCAGCTTCTTGAGTAGGTGGGACTACAGGCGTGTGCCACCACGCCCGGCTAATTTTTTGTATTTTTAGTAGAGGCGGGGTTTCATCATGTTAGCCAGGATGGTCTGAGTCTCCTGACCGCGTGATCTGCCCGCTTCTGCCTCCCAAAGTGCTGGGATTACATGCGTGAGCCACCACGCCCGGCCTGGGTCATTACTTTCGTTCAACAAAGCATTCTCTCCGCCGCCCATGCGCGCCCTGCCCACAGCTCTTTCTCATTTTCAGCATCTCTCTTCCCTTCCCAGAATATGCCGAGTTTTTGCACTGCAAGTCTAAAAAGTTTACAGATTTTGATGAAGTCCGGCAGGAGATTGAAGCAGAGACCGACAGGGTGACGGGGACCAACAAAGGCATCTCCCCAGTGCCCATCAACCTTCGAGTCTACTCGCCACACGGTAGGCAGCACGGGTGGGGACCCATCACTGACTGTTTCCGGTCGTTCATGGTCGTTCATGTCGCCCATTCACAAACAGCTGATATTCACACGCACATAGCCCCCCGATCTGTATCTTCCCACTTGTGCGAGGTATGTAGTACCCAGACCTCTGTCTCAGCGTGAAGTTGTTTGGGAGAGGTGGGTGATTGCAGCTGTTTCCCCCTTTTACCAAGGGCAGCCACCACTTGCCTCAAGGCAGCCAGATCTCCTGCTGCCTCAAGGAGACCAGAACCAGACTTCTGTAAAATATCCTGATTTTTTTTTTTCTTTTGAGACAGAGTCTTGCTCTGTTGCCCAGGCCGGGGTGCAGTGGTGTGATCTCTGTTTGCTGCAACTTCCACCTCCCAGGTTCGAGCAGTTCTTGTGCCTCAGCCTCCCAAGTAGCTGGGATTACAGGCATGCGTCACTGCACCCAGCTAATTTTGTTTTTTTGAGATGGAGTCTCGCTCTGTCACCCAGACTGGATGGACTACAGTGGCATGATCTCAGCTCACTGCAGCCTCTGCCTCCCAGGTTCAAGCTACTCTCCTGCCTCAGCCTCCCAAGTAGCTGGGACTAGTGGTGACTGCCACCACGCCTGGCTAATTTTTTGTATTTTTAGTAGAGATGGGATTTCACCATATTGGCCACGCTTGTCTCGAACTCCTGACCTTGTGATCTGCCCACCTTGGCCTCCCAAAATGCTGGGATTATAGACGTGAGCCACCGCATCCGGCCAATTTTTTTTTTTTTTTTTTTTGGAGACAGAGTCTCACTCTGTCATCCAGGCTGGGGTGTAGTGGTGCGATGTCCGCTCAATGCAACCTTCACCTCCCGGGTTCAAGCGATTCTCTGGCCTCAGCCTCCCGAGTAGCTGGGATTACAAGTGTGTACCACCCTGCCTCGCTAATTTTTTTTTTTTTTTGTATTTTTAGTAGACACGAGGTTTCACCATGTTGCCCAGGCTGGTCTTGAACTCCTGAGCTCAGGCAATCCGCCCACCTCAG
This sequence comes from Papio anubis, assembly GCF_008728515.1. Classification (NCBI taxonomy): domain Eukaryota; kingdom Metazoa; phylum Chordata; class Mammalia; order Primates; family Cercopithecidae; genus Papio; species Papio anubis. The sequence continues at coordinate 41,080,774 of NC_044995.1, read as the reverse complement.
ACTCCCAAAGTGCTAGGATTGCAGGTGTGAGCCACCACGCCCAGCCCACCCAGCTACTTTTTGTATTTTTAGTAGAGATGGGGTTTCGCCATGTTGGCCAGGCTGGTCTCGAACTCCCAACCTCAGGTGATCCGCCTGCATCCACCTTCCAAAGTGCTGGGAGCCACCTTGCCCGGCCAGATATCCTGATTTTAAAACTCTGCATTCAAACAGCAGCCCCAGGCCGTAGACATCCTCTAGCCCGGAGGCACAGATTGCTACCACTATGGGTTCCTTGTAAGTTTTAAAATTTGTTTTTCAATAAATGATGCCTGCATGTGGCTCATAATTCAAAAATTACTGAAAGGTATATCGCAAAAACCTACCTTGTCAACCAGTTTTGCACACATATTTTAGGTTCTTCAGATGACAATGCAAACCTGAGCTGGGTATGGTTTCACACACCTGTCATTCAAGCTACCTGAAAGGCTGAGTCAGGAGGAGGGTCGTGTGGGCCCAGGAGGTCGAGGTTGCAGTGAGCTATGATCACATCTGTGAATAGCTACTGCACTCCACCTGGGTAACATAGCAAGACCCTGTATCTTTAAAAAAAAAAAAGTGTAAGCAAAAAACATATGTAAGCAATTGTGATTGTATCTATGTATATATTGTGTATGTGTTTATCATTCCTTTTCCTTAAATTATTAGCATAACATAAAAATCATTTATGCTTTTTTTGAGATGGAGTTTCACTCTTATTGCCCAGGCTGGAGTACAATGGCACAATCTCAGCTCGCTGCAACCTCCATCTCCTGGGTTCAAGTGATTCTCCTGCCTCAGCCCCCCAAGTAGCTGGGGTTACAGACATGCGCCACCACACCCAGCCAATTTTGTATTTTTAGTAGAGACGGGGTTTCTCCATGTTGGTCAGGCTGGTCTTGAACTCCCGACCTCAGGTGATCCGCCCTCCTTGGCCTCCCAGAGTGCTGGGATTACAGTTGTGAGCCACCGCGCCCAGCCTATGCTTTTTTTTTTTTTTTTTGGTATGCCTCTCAGAATGTTTCTTTATTCTTTTTTTTTGAGACAGAGTTTCACATTGTTGGCCAAGCTGGAGTACAGTGGTGCGATCTTGGCTCACTTCTTCTCCTCCTGGGCTCAGGCGATCCTCTCGCCTTAGTCTCCTGAGTAGTTGGGACAACAGATGCACACCTTTGTGCCAGGCTAATTTTTTACATTTTTGGTAGAGATAGGGTTTCAACAACTTGCCCAGGCTGGTTTCGAACTTCTGAGCTCAAGCGATCTACCCATCATGGCTTCCCAAAGGGCTGGGATTACAGGCATGAGCCACCGTGCCCGACCTCATCCATTTGTCTTTTGATTTTGTTTTTTTGAGACAGTCTTGCTCTGTCGCACAGGCTGGAGTGCAGTGGTACGATCTCAGCTCTCTGCATCCTCCACCTTCTGGGTTCAAGTGATTCTCATGCCTCAGCCTCCCAAGTAGCTGGGAGTACAGGTGTGTGCTACCACGCCCGGCTAATTTTTGTGTATTTAGTACAGATGGGGTTTTGCCATGTTGGCCAGGCTGGTCTCGAACTCCTGGCCTCAAGTGATCAACCCACCTCGGCATCCCAAAGTGCTGGGATTACAGACATGACCCACCGTGCCCAGCCTCATGTGTTTGTCCATAATGGTTCTTTGGTATTGGCTGAATGGATGGGCTGAAATTTATTGAGTCCTTTAGATCTATTCCAGTCTGAACTGTCCTGATTTAGAACTGCGTCATTGAAATGGAGTAGGTAGAGGGTATCTGTAGGATGGGATCCTAGAAGGGGAGTTACTGGATCTAAGGTGTGGTTCAGGTGGAGTGTCAGGCGGCATCCTCAGGTCTGAGCCCTGCGCAGGAACTCTGGTAGTCAGCTGGGTGGCTGCGGGCCTGTTTATGCCTCCCCTCTCCTGGCTCTGAGTGCCTTTCCCTCTGGTTTCCCTCCCAGTGTTGAACTTGACCCTCATCGACCTCCCGGGTATCACCAAGGTGCCCGTGGGCGACCAGCCTCCAGACATCGAGTACCAGATCAAGGACATGATCCTACAGTTCATCAGCCGGGAGAGCAGCCTCATTCTGGCCGTCACGCCTGCCAACATGGACCTGGCCAATTCCGACGCCCTCAAGCTGGCCAAAGAGGTCGATCCCCAAGGTAACCCTGAGCCCAGGGCAGCAGTCCCCTCTTCCAGGTGCCTTGAGCATGGGACATGTCCAGCATCCTTGGTTTCAAGTCACTGGTGTTCTCTTCGATTCATGGCCACTTTAGGAAAAGGCCTCCTAGAACACAGCACTTCCTCCGAGAACCAGCAGTGCTGGTGGGCATCCCCTGGGAAGTCACTGTGTGGCAGTTGGACAGTCCTCCCTGGACATGGCAGTGCCCATGTTGCCAGGGTGGGAAGCTAGCCTGGGGCTGAAGGAAGGGTCCAGTACTTCATGGCCCAGAGGCGACCTCAGGTCCCGTCTAGCTGTTACTCTGCTCCCTGAGACACGGTCCCCTCTTAGTCAGAATGGGAACTTCAGTCCTCACCCGGATAGCTGATGTGAGGACTGTTAAACGTCTGGTCTTTGCATGGTGAGATCATCTATTTCCCTTCGAGTTGACGCCCCGGGGCCCCTCTAATCAGATCCCTCTACTGAACCCTCACTGCAGAATGTGAACAGGAAGGGGCCCCAGGGAGGGCACAGCTGTGGCCCCCTTGATGCCCAAGTTGGCACCCACCAGAGATCTTCACTCTGACTTCCATCTGTCCCCAGTGTCTCATGCACATGCCACACATAAAACACACACGGTCAGCACAGAGCCAGGCCGCAGCCCCCGTGGGGGCGGTTGACCTGCAGAGGTGAGGCTTTGCTAGGAGGACATCCTTGACTCTGGAATGACTTGTGGAGAGGTGGGATTGGACGGGATGGTTTCCAGAGTGGGATTTTAGCCATTCAGGCAAGAGGTGGCCCTGGAAACAGTCGCGTCAGGCTCAAATGTTACCTTGGGACTTTGCTGCCACTTGGAGAGTCCAGCATCAAAATCTGGCCCAGGAATCATGTTTCCATGAGGTTTCCCCAAGCCTGCAGCAGCAGAGGTTGTCCTTAATAACACAAGTGACAATAAAGGCCAGCATTTGCTGAGTATTTGCCATGTGCCAGGCTCACCCTTATGACCTCCCTGTGAGATCAGGGCTGTGACCATCTTCATTCAACACGTGAGAAACTGGGGTCCAGGCCTGTGATGTTCTGGCTTTCCCAGGTGATGTGACCTGGAAGTTTCACGGCCGAATGGACCCCAGGTGGCCTGCAGCTGCCAACGCTCTTTCCTGGTGGCAGCCTCTGACCTCTGACCTCTGACCTCTGGGCTCTTTCAGGCCTGCGGACCATCGGTGTCATCACCAAGCTTGACCTGATGGACGAGGGCACCGATGCCAGGGACGTCTTGGAGAACAAGTTGCTCCCGTTGAGAAGAGGTATGGCTTTGCGGGGACTGGGGAAGCAGGAGGATGGGTGGGGTCCTTATCGTTACTGAAACCGTGGCACCTGTTCTCTGCCTGCTTGGAAGTCACTGCTTCTCCATTTCACCGTAACTCCTTCTTTCTTTTCCCTTTGAGCATATGTATCTTTTTCTTCTGATTTGTATGCGTTCATTTTTCAAGTGCACAGTTAACACCTGCTGGTTTCTGGAACATTAGAAAACAAGTGTATAGAAAGAGGAAACTAAACTCACCCGCAGCCACACTTCCCCCAGACAGCCACTCGTGAATCTTCCGCAGCTCCCGGCTCCCCAGGGTTTATAACTGTAATTAATTTTTAAAATTACTTTCTATTATAACATCTCCTTTCCTTTTCCTTTTTTTTTTTTTTGAGATGGAGTTTTTGCCTTGTCACCCAGGCTGGAGTACAGGGGCACAATCTCAGCTCACTGCAACCTCCACCTCCTGAGTAGCTGGGATTACAGGCACTCGCCAGCACACCCAGCTAATTTTTGTGTTTTTAGTAGAGACGGGGTTTCGCCATGTTGACCAGGCTGGTCTCAAACTCCTGACCTCATGTGATCCACTTGCCTCGGCCTCCCAAAGTGCTGGGATTAAAGGCATGAGCCACTGTGCCTGGCCTTGTTTTGTGTTTTTTAAAAACCATTCCTGCCCTCTGGGATCTACTCTAAGCTGCAGGCATCTCCGGCCTTTCCCTTCATGCTTAGCCACAGTCACTTAGACCGTTTCTTTTACTCCTGGGTTTTCCACCTTGATGTCTGAGATAGATGTGGGGAAAAGTTCAGACCTTGGTTACCACCATCCCCCAGCACCGCTGAGACATTGAATGGTGAGGTGACCCCGGATCCCAGGAGAATGTGGTCAGGGCTAAATTCAAAACCCTGTTTGACTGTGAAGATCCGGGGCTGAGAAGTGAATCTGTGACTGGCTAAGGTTTGGGGAGGATTTGCTGGTGCTAAAGAGGAAAGCAGACCCTACCCAACCCCACACCCTACTACAGCCACCCTGACCCAGCTGCTCTTGGATACTGTTAGGCCTCCACCTTGGATCCTAAGGGGCTTCGGGGTCTGTGGGTACTAGCTGGGCTGAGGATTTGGTGATATGGGCCTCTTCCCCTTCCTCCTGACTCACTGATGTCCACGGCTGCCCTTCTCTGCCTTGCTTCCTGTTTCCAAGAACGAAGGCGCTTCCACTCTCAGCTCACTTGTAGGCCTGCTCCTGGTTTGTGACCTCAGGCTTCAGAAGCCCTCCCGCCGGACCCTTTTTCCTGGCGTACTAATGACTCACAACTCCTGCTGCTTTACGGGAACCCAGGCTAGGCGTGGTGGCTCATGCCTGTAACCCCAGGACTTTGGAAAGCACAGTTGGGAGGATGGCTTGAGGCCCAGAGTTTGAGACCAGCCTGGGCAACGCAGCAAGACCCCATCTCTCTCTTGAAAAATCATACAGGCTTGGCACAGTGGCTCATGCCTGTAATCCCAGCACTTTGGGAGACCAAGGCGGGTGGATCACCTGAGGTCAGGAGTTTGAGGCCAGCCTGACCAACATGATGAAACCCTGTCTCTACTAAAAATACAAAAAAGAATTAGCCGGGTGTGGTGGCGCACACCTATAATCCCAGCTACTGGAGAGGCTGAGACATGAGAATTGCTTGAACCTGGGAGGCGGAGGTTGTAGTGAGCTGAGATTGCGCCACTGTACTCCAGCCTGGGTGACAAAGTGAGACTCTGTCTCAAAAAAAAAAAAAAAAAAATCATCCGTAAAGCGATGGCACATGCTCAGGATCTCGCTACCGCAGGCTGGAGTCGATACGTTTTGAGCCCAGGAGTTCAAAGCTGCACAGATCGTGCTTACCTGCAATGCAGAATGGGCAACAGGGCGAGACTCTATCTCTTAAATAAGTAAATCAACCCAAATCCAAGCCAGAGTATTGGCCCCCAAGGTTTCCTTCTTCGGTGCTGTCACACAGCATGGCACTTTGCCCTCACAGGGATCTAGGTTGAGATCTTGGGTCTCCTACTGTGACCTCACCTTGGCATGTCTCCATTTCCCTCCTCCCTCTTGGATCTGAGAGAGATCTGGAGAGGATGAAGAGCAGTCACATCTCACAAGACCTTACAGGATAGATGACAGGCACCTCTCCCCTTCTCAAGAGAAAAGATGCACAACCCCACTGCAAAGAAAATGGAGCATAGGCCAGGCGCAGTGGCTCACACCTGTAATTCCAGCACTTTAGGAGGCCATGGCTGGCAGATCATGAGGTCAGGAGTTTGAGACCAGCATGGCTAACGTGGTGAAACCCTGTCTCTACTGGAAAAAAAAAAAATTAGCTGAGTGTGGTGACGCACGCCTGTAATCCCAGCTACTCAGGAGGCGGAGGTTGCAGTGAGCTGAGATTGCGCCACTGCACTCCAACCTGGGCAATGAGAGTAAAACTCTGTCTCAAAAAAAAAAACAAAAAAAAACCAACCTACGAAACAAAAACCTAGCCAGGAGTGGAATGACAGGCATTCCACTAGGATTCTTTACAACAGCATGCATTGAATTATCCAGCTTTTCTCCCCCATACGTTGAAGTGTTAACTTTCAGTTCTGCCTCCTTCTCGGTGTAGTTTTGGACTTTTCTTTCGGTTCCACTGATCTCTCTGGACATGAATACCCTGATGTACCCAATTGTTTAAAATATACTTGTTTGATAGTGGATTTTAGCTGTTCCCTATTGCTCTTGTTTTTAAGATGTTATTTCTCTTTGTTCTTTTGAGACAATGCCTTGCTCTGTTTCCCAGGCTGGAGTGTAGTGGGGTGATTACAGCTTGCTGCAACCTCGAACTCCCAGGCTCAGGTGATCCTCCCATCTCAGCCTCCCAGGTAGCTGGGACTATACACATGTGCTACCACGCCTCACTAATTTTTGTATATTTTTGTAGAGATGGGGTTTTGCCATGTTACCCAGGCTGGTCTCGAACTCTTGGGCTCAAGTGTTCCACCCACCTCAGCCTCCTGAAGTGTTGGAATTACAGGTGTGAGCCACCGCACCTGGCCTTGAGATTTTTTTTTTTTTTTTTTTTTTACTCAGAGTCTTGCTCTGTCGCCCAGGCTAGAGTGCAGTTGCATGATCTTGGCTCACTGCAACCTCCACCTGCTGGGTTCAAGCAATTCTCCTGCGTCAGCCTCCCGAGTCCCTGGGACTATAGTCAGGCGCCACCATGCATGGCTAATTTTTTGTATTTTTAGTAGAGATGGGGTTTCACCATGCTGGCCAGGGTGGCCTTGAACTCCTTACCTCATGATCCACCCGCCTCGGCCTCCCAAAATGATGGGATTACAGACTTGAGCCACCGTGCCCGGCCGAGATTTTTTTCTTACCTGTCTTTGAATCTCAGCTTGTAGATTTCATCTGCCCCAAAGCTTTTTTCTGTCCCTGCACACACAGGCTGGATGTGATCCCTCCTTCCTCCAAATACTTAACGTTGCTTTTTGCAGCTGCCATGTGCATTTGCATCCTCTGTGTTGTTTCCGAGTAACATGTTATGACATAGTCTGTGAGTGCCTTGTGGGACAGGATCCATCTCTATACTTGAATCTTGCCCATCCCCATGCCAGGTCCACTTGGCTCACCTAGCTTTGCCCCTGCCCTGACTGCCTCTCCCCACAGGCTACATTGGCGTGGTGAACCGCAGCCAGAAGGATATTGAGGGCAAGAAGGACATCCGTGCAGCGCTGGCAGCTGAGAGGAAGTTCTTCCTCTCCCACCCGGCCTACCGGCACATGGCTGACCGCATGGGCACACCACATCTGCAGAAGACGCTGAATCAGGTACTGCAAGGGTTTGCAGAGTAGTGTGCAGTGGCGTAGGCTGTGCACTGCACAATAGCTGCAGTCCTCACTGGCACTTGTTTCAGGCTACAGCAGCAGTTATTTTAGCAAAATAGGTTCAGTCCACATTTATTTGTGCTGTAATAAATGTACTTGGCCGGGTGCAGTGGCTCATGCCTGTAATCCCAGCACTTTGGGAGGCCAAGGCAGGAGGATCACTTGAGCCTAGGAGTTCGAGACCAGTCTAGGCAACATATGGAGATCCTATCTCTAGGAAAAATAGAAAAAAATAGCTAAGCATGGTGGCATATGCCTGTAGTCCCAGGTACTCAGGAGGCTGAGGCAGGAGGATCACTTGAGCCTGGAAAATCAAGACTTCAGTGAGCTATGTTCGTGCCACTGCATTCCAGCCTGGGCAATAGAGTGAGACCCTGTTTCAAAAAATTAAATAACTAAATAAAAGCAATGTACTTGATTTAGGGTCTGGTGAAAAGCAGATGTTCAGTGACTTGGTGCTGCTACTATTACAACCATCGCTGTTATTACCAATATTTTAATTACCATTGTAATTATTCAGTCATTTACCCAGAAGATTGTATGCATTGCGTGGGATTGGTGACGGGGTTAATAACGTTTTTATTTATTATTATTATTATTTTATTTATTTATTTTTTTTGAGACGGAGTCTGGCTCTGTCGTCCAGGCTGGAGTGTAGTGGCCGGATCTCAGCTCACTGCAAGCTCCGCCTCCCGGGTTTACACCATTCTCCTGCCTCAGCCTCCCGAGTAGCTGGGACTACAGGCGCCCGCCACCTCGCCCGGCTAGTTTTTTTTTTTGTATTTTTTAGTAGAGATGGGGTTTCACCGTGTTAGCCAGGATGGTCTCGATCTCCTGACCTCGTGATTCGCCCGTCTCGGCCTCCCAAAGTGCTGGGATTACAGGCTTGAGCCACCGCGCCCGGCCTTATTATTATTATTATTATTTTTTTTTTTTTGGGAGACAGAGTCTCACTCCATCACCTAAGCTAGAGTGCAGTGGCATGATCTTGGCTCACTCCAACCTCCACCTCCCAGGTTCAAGCGATTCTCCTGCCTCAGCCTCCTGAGTAGCTGGGATTACAGGCATGTGCCACCACACCCGGCTAATTTTTGTATTTTTAGTAGAGATGGAGTTTCACCATGTTGGCCAGGCTGGTCTCAAACTCCTGAGCTCAAGTGATCCACCTGCGTCAGCCTCCCGAAGTGTTGAGATTACAAGCATGAGCCACCGTGCCTGGCCTATCATTCTCTTCTTATAAGTAATATATTCACAGGGTGCATAAACAGAAATGGTATTAAAAGCTATACAGTGGGCTAGTGCGTGGTAGCAGGGGCAAGATGTTCCTCTGTGCTGTTTTCCAGCACCTTCCAGGATGGCAGCAGGGCCTCAGCAGCACTCCAGGAGTCATCTTTTCACGCACATATCGGGGCACGCAGTGTCCACACGAGAGCAGGTTCCTGTCCTTGTGGAAGGCATAATTCTAATGAGGGAGACTGACACCAAACAAACCACCAGAGAAATGCACGATCAAGAATCCAGTAGGGGCGGGGGCCGGGAAAAGAGCCGCCCAAAGAAGGCAGCTCAGGAGAGCAAAGAGGGAAGTCAGTGTCTAGAGGGAGGGGCCCACCAGGAGAGGAAGCTGGGGTCTGCCTGCAAACGGGAGTAGGGAGAGGAAGGGAAGTAAAACTCCACAGCTGGCTGGGTCTTCCTGAAAGCCAGCAGCGAAAAGCCCAGGTGGCCGCCAGGGAGCCTGGAGGGGGCTCAGCCTCCTTTCACGTGGGGTACTTCCCAGAGCAGCAGTGCCCCTTCCTCTCCATTTGCTCACGGCTTCAGTGCAGTAGTATCCTGTCAGAGACCAAGGGAAGGCCAGCGTAGCTCCCTGCCTTTCTGGGCAGCCCACACAGACGGGGGTCCACGGCCAGGGCTGCAGGGCAGGGATCCCTGGTCAAGGAGATCTTTGGGGTACCCCACTAGCTCCATGCCATAGATGTGAGGTTCTTTCATGCCTCTTTTCTAGCTCGCTGGACACTTTTTATTTTTATTTTTTTGATGAGTTTTTTTTTGTTTTTTTTTTTTTTTTTTTAGATAGAGCCTCACTGTGTTGCCCGGGCTGGAGTGCAGTGGTGTGATCTCAGCTCACTCCAACCTCCACCTCCCAGGTTCAAGTGATTCTCGTGCCTCAGCCTCCCAAGTAGCTGGGATTACAGGTGTGCACCACCACACTTAACTAACTTTTGTATTTTTAGCAGAGACAGGGTTTCATCACATTTGCCAGGCTGGTCTCCATCTCTTGATCTCAGGTTATCCGCCCAAAGTGCTGGAAGTACAGGCGTGAGCCACTGTACCCAGCCTGGCCTTTTTTATTTCTTGCCCCCTGCCCCAAGATGGAGTCTCCCTCTCTCCCAGGCTGGAGTGCAGTGGCGCAATCTCGGCTCACTGCAAGCTCCGCCTCCCGGGTTCACGCCATTCTCCTGCCTCAGCCTCCTGAATAGCTGGGACTATAGTCACCTGCCACCATGCCCGGCTAATTTTTTTTTTTTTTTTTTTTTTTGTATTTTTAGTGGAGACAGGGTTTCACCATGTTAGCCAGGACGGTCTCGATCTCCTGACCTCGTGATCTGCCTGCCTTGGCCTCCCAAAGTGCTGGGATAACAGGCGTGAGCCACCGCCCCCGGCCCATGCCCGGCCTTTTTGATGATTTTTCTCTGTTATCCAGGCTTTCTGATGCATTTTACTCTGTTGTCCAGGCTGGATTGCAGTGACACAAACACGGCTCATATCATCCTCAGCCTCCTGTACTCAAGCGATCCTTTTGCCTTAGCCTCCTGAGTAGCTGGGACTATAGGCGTGTACTGCCACACTCAGCTAAGTTTTAAAAGGTTTTTATTTTTGGTAGAGAGAAGGTCTCACCATATTGCCTGGGTTGATCTCAAACTCCTATCCTCGAGTGATCTGTCTCAGCCTCCCCAAGTGCTGGGATTACAGGTGTGAGCCACTGCACCCAGCCTTGATGAACACTTTCTAAATTCTTCTCTATTGTGGGACAGATGGCAGAACTCTGCTTTACACTTTTCAAGTATAGGCTGATTTTATGGCTTTGTTTTTCTTTTTCTTTTCTTTTAAATTTTTAAATTAAAAAGAAAATTTTTTTTTTTGAGAGAGTCTTGCTCTGTCACCCAGGCTAGATAGAGTACCATGGTGTGATCTCGGCCCACTGCAACCTCCACCTCCCGAGTTCTTTCTCAGCCTCCCGAGTAGCTGAGACTACAGGTGCCCACCACCACACCCAGATAATTTCTGTATTTTTTGGTAGAAACAGGGTTTCATTGTGTTGGCCAGGCTGGTCTCAAACTCTTGATCTTAAGTGATGCTTCTGCCTCAGCCTCCCAGAGTGCTGGGATTACAGGTGTGTGCCACCGTGCCTGGCCCACGTTTGTCTATTTTGAATCTTTCTTGCTTCTCTCTGTTGATGCAGATGCAGCCAGGGAGGTCATCTTAAGTGCGTTCTGCTGCTTTTCAGGGGAGATCTTTCCGTCTTAGTTTGTAGGGCCTGTCCCTGTGTGTGTTCATTGGCGCCCGTGTTCTGTGGTCTGGATGGACTGTCCTTGCAAGTATTTGCATGTCCCCAAGGCGTTGATATGCCCAGTGCCTGATGTCAGCCCCACGGGCTGTTTGTAGCCTCTCACACTCATGAGCAGCTCCGTACCGTCTCCTTTCCCAGACACGAGTGTATCTGTGGCTTGATATATCTGTTGCTGTCTCAAGGCTGTGTGGTGTGCTGGCCTCATAGTGGCACCCTGGCGTTGGCCCTTGGTGGGGGGAGTATGCCTGCCACCCCCTGGTCCCCTGCCCATGCCATCCTTTCTGATCTCTGACCTCTCTCCTGCAGCAACTGACCAACCACATCCGGGAGTCGCTGCCAGCCCTGCGTAGCAAACTACAGAGCCAGCTACTGTCCCTGGAGAAGGAGGTGGAGGAGTACAAGAACTTCCGGCCCGACGACCCTACCCGCAAAACCAAAGCCCTGCTGCAGTACGTACCCTGGCACCTGCCCCCACCACCAGCCTGGCTCCTGCCTTCCATCCGCCACAGGGCCCCCTAGACTGGGCACCACTCATCACTCGTCCACTCATTCATTCAGCAGACACTCGCTGCAAGCCTTCTGCGTGCCAGGCTCCATCCTAAGTACGGCAGTCGCCCCAGTGGACGGGACAGGTGTCCATCCCTGCCCCCTGGAGTGCTCAGAAGGGGGGGAAGTGGGATGAATGGGACAAAAAATAAGAAAGAAAATGTATAGTGTGTTAAATGTCGAATTATGAAAGTGGTGCTAGTGTGGGAGTCGTCGGGAACAGCCTCCTTTAGAAGGGGAGCGTTGGCCCGCCAGGTGCAGTGGCTCATGCCTGTAATCCCAGCACTTTGGGAGGCCAAGGTGGGTGGATCACCTGAGGTCAGGAGTTCGAGACCAGCCTGATCAACATGGTGAAACCCCATCTCTACTAAAATTGCAAAATTAGGCCAGGCACGGTGGCTCACGCCTGTAATCCCAGCACTTTGGGAGGGCAAGGTGGGCGGATCACAAGGTCAGGAGATCAAGACCATCCTGGCTAACGTGGTAAAAAAATTACAAAAAATTAGCTGAGCGTGGTGGTGGGCGCCTGTGGTCCCAGCTACTCAGGAGGCTGAGGCAGGAGAATGGCATGAACCCAGGAGGTGGAGCTTGCAGTGAGCTGAGATTGCACCATTGCACTCCAGCCTGGGCATCAGAGCGAGACTCCGTCTCAAAAATAAATAAATAGGCCGGGCGCGGTGGCTCACGCCTGTAATCCCAGCACTTTGGGAGGCTGAGGCGGGCGGATCACAAGGTCAGGAGATCGCGACCATCCTGGCTAACACGGTGAAACCCCGTCTCTACTAAAAATACAAAAAAATTAGCTGGGCGTGGTGGTGGGCGCCTGTAGTCCCAGCTACTCGGGAGGCTGAGGCAGGAGAATGGTGTGCACCCGGGAGGCGGAGCTTGCAGTGAGCCGAGATCCTGCCACTGCAGTCCAGCCTGGGCGACAGAGTGAGAGTCCGTCTCTAAATAAATAAATAAATAAATAAATAAAATTGCAAAATTAGCCAGGCATGGTGGTGCATGCCTGTAATCCTAGCTACTCAGGAGGCTGAGGCAGGAGAATTACTTGAACCCGGGAGCGGAGGTTGCAGTGAGCCGAGATCACGCCATTGCACTCCAGCCTGGGTGATAGGGCAAGACTCCATCTCCAAAAAAAAAAAAGAAAGTGAGCGTTGGCCAGGCATGTAATGTAATCCCAACGTTTTGTGAGGCTGAGGCGAGAGGATCACTTGAGGTCTGGAGTTCAAGACCAGCTTGGCCAACGTGGTGGAACCCTGTCTCTTCTGAAAATACAAAAATTGGCCGGGCATGGTGGCATTCTCCTGTAATCCCAGCTACTTGGGAGACTGAGGCAGGAGAATCACTTGAACCCAAGAGGCAGAGGTTTCAGTGAGCTGAGAACACATCACTGCACATCAGCCTGGGCAACAGAGTAAGCCTCTGTCTCAAAAAAAAAAAGAACAAGTTGAGTGTCAGGCAAAGACCTGAAGCAGGTGAGGGAGGGAGCCATGTGGGATGAAGCCTGGCCAGTGCACAGGCCCTGGGGCAGGACTGGGTCGGGCATGTCAGAGGAGGACCGTGTGGCTGGATGGAGTGAGTGAGGGGAGGGGGAGGAGGTGAAGGAGCAGCTGTGCAGGGCCTTGTGGGACCTCATGGAGGACACTGGCTTTTGCTGTGAGTGAGGTGGGAGCCATGGATGGTTCTGAGCGCAGGAGGGTCAGGGCTGACTCAGGTGCTCACAGGCTCCCCTGGCTGCGGTGGGAGAAGAGACATGGGAGAGAGGGTAGGAGTCAAACCTTGGGTTAGGTCCCTCTCCGGCTTGGGCTCTTAAGATCCGCCCCGTGACTTGGTTGGTGCAGCTGCCTAGCTGTGAGGTGTGGGAGCAGGTGTGCCCCCACAATCCCAAATTCTCACTCAGGGACTCTTCTGCCTCTGACCTTTTGGCTTTGGGCCTGTAAGGGTCCCTGAGGCACTGGAACAGCTGGACCAGAGCAGGTGACAGGGACTCCTGGGTAGCTCATACTGCAGACGGTACCATGCACGAGGCACTTCCCACAGGGACAGCAGGAGGACACTGCCTGCTCTGGCCATCACAGCCCTGGCATCCCCCCCCGCCCCGCACCAGGCAGCAGTGCATGGTCGTGGGCTCAGGGACCAGAGTGCTTTTATGCTCAGACATCCTTGACACAGCAGATAGTGGCCCTTTGCAGGCTTCAAGAGGAGATTCATAGCCGGGCATGGTGGTGCATCCCTGTAATTCTAGCTACTCGGGAGGCTGAGGCAGGAGAATCGCTTGAACCCGGGAGGTAGATGTTGCAGTGAGCTGAGATCGTGCCACTGCACTCCAGCCTGGGTGACAGAGCAAGACTCCATCTCAAAAAAAAAAAAAAACAAAACCAAAACCACAGGATTCAGCCTACTGGATTGAAGGAAGTGTTGTTGTGGAGGGTTCAGCCTGAGGGAGGACCTGGGCCTGCTGGGTGACCACATGCAGGTGACCGGACCTCTCTGAGCCTCATTTTCTACACCTCTAAAGTGAGGGTCATAGCAGCTGTCATCTCACATGGCCATGGGGACAAACTGGCAGATTACAAGGTGCCTGTAATCCCAGCACATGGGGATGCCAAGGCAGGAGGATTGCTTAAAGCCAGGAGTTTAGACCAGCCTGAGCAACAAAGTGAGATCCTGTCCCTATGAAATTAAAAAAAAAAAAAAAAAAAAATTAGGCTAGGCATGATGGTTCACACCTGTATTCCCAGCACTTTGAGAGGCCTAAGTGGGTGGATCACTTGAGGTCAGGAGTTCAAGACCACCCTGACCAACATGGTAAAACCCTGTCTCTATGAAAAAAAAATGCAAAAATTAGCAAGGCGTGGTGGTGGGCGGTTGTAGTCCCAGCTACTTGGGAGGCTAAGGCAGGACGATCACTTGAACCTGGGAGGCAGAGGTTGCAGTGAGCCAAGATCACACCACTGCGCTCCAGCCCGAGCAGACAGAGCGAGACTCCATCTCAAAAATAAATAAGTAAATAAATAAAGTTAAATGCTATTTGTTAAGCCTGTGGCAGGACTGGGCCAGGGAATGCCCGTCACAAACAGTGCCTGTCCCCTGGGGCTTAGCACGTCATTTGTAACCAGTGCCTTGCAGGGCCCTCCCTGCCCAGGTAGTTTTGACATCACCATGGAGAAGCGCCACTGTTATCTCGATTTAGCATTTTATCTCAGAGGTCCAAGGTCCTCACGTAGACATGGGCGGTCTTTCTCGGTTCGCGCCTTACAACAGAACGGGAATTACGGTAATAGACATCCCCCAGCTCCTGAATTCTGTACTTGGCTTTTCTCTTCTTGTTAAAGCAAAGCCTGGAGCCTTCTGTCTCTGCCTGGCGCAGCCCACAGACTGTTCATGTATCTCAATGCCCATAGGGGACACCCAGGGGTTTGCTTGGTTTTTTTTGCATTAACAGATGCTTGTAAGTTCATCTGTGACTGTACAGGCGAGGATTCCTGCAGGGCAAAGACCCCAGCAGAGGGGTTAAGGAACGTACGTACGTGTTTAAAATTGATTTTTTCATTTTATTTTATTTATGTATTTGGTGGTTTTTTGTTGTTGTTGTTTTTTCCTGAGATGGAATCTCGCTCTGTCACCCAGGCTGAAGCTCAGTGGCATAATCTCAGCTCAGTGCAACCTCCCGGGTTCAAGCAATTATCCTGTCTCAGCCTCCTCAGTAGCTGGGATTACAGGCATGCGCCACCATGCCCAGCGAATTTCTGTATTTTTAGTAGAGACGGGTTTCACCGTGTTGGCCAGGCTGGTGTCGAACTCCTGACCTCAGGTGATCTGTCCATCTCAGCCTCCCTAAGTGCTGGGATTGTAGGCATGAGCTACCACGCCCAGCCCTCATGTGTTTGTTTTTGAAATGGTCTTGCCTTGTTGCCCAGGCTAGAGTGCAGTGGTGCAATCCTGGCTCACCACTTGGGCTCAGGTGATCCTCCCACCACAGTCTCCTGAGTAGCTGGGAATAATACAGGTGTGCACCACCATGCCTGGCTAATTTTTCTATTTTTGTAGAGACAAAGTCTCACTATGTTACTAAGAGCACATTCTGAGGTACAGGGGGGCAGGATTAAACCCGAATTCCACGGGACACCGACCAGCCAGTCACAATTGTCCAGAATACTCTGTGCAGCAAGGGTTGGGCCGGTAAATCACCTCCAGGGGCCCCAGGAGGCTGGTGCCCAGGTGTGCTTTGTCCCCTGTGGCTGAGAGCAGGTCTCCAGAGTCTCCATCCTTGCCCAAACCCCTCCCCAGTCTGTTGTCTGTCATTAGTTGAGTGCTGTACCTTTGCCGACCTTGGTCCTGGTTTGGTCCACAATTCAAATTCTCCATTCCAGGCCAAGTGCGGTGGCTCACGCTTGTAATCCCAGCACTTTGGGAGACCAGGACCGGCAGATCACTTGAGGTCAGGAGACTGAGACCAGCCTGGCCAACATGCCGAAACCCCATTTATCCTAAAAACACAAAAATCAGCTGGGCGTGGTGGCGGGCACATGCAATCCCAGCTACTGGGGAGGCTGAGGCGGGAGAATCGCTCGAACCCAGGAGGCAGAGGTTGCAGTGAGCTGAGATTGTGCCACTGCACTCCAGCCTGGGTGATAGAGCGAGACTCCATCTCAAAAAAACGCAAACAAAAACAAATTCCCCATTCCGGGTGAAGCATTAATGTAGGCCTTCGTGTGTGTCCTGGAAGGAAATTAAATGTGCGCACCCTTTGCTTCATGTGAGGAAAGAGATTTTGGGAATCTGGGCAGCTTGTGCTTGCCTCTCCCACTTGGGGTATGAAGGGAGACCCCCTTTCTTTGGCAGCCCAGCCTTGGTGGCCCTGGCAGTGGTCACCATTGAGCAGCTCCCCTTTAGGGGCAAGTCTCCAGGTACTTCAACAGATCATGAATTTCGGGGGTGAAACTGATGAGGGGAGACAGCCCAGTACACTAGGGAGAGCAATTAGGAATGCTTAGGAAAACTAAAACGCGAACAAGATCATCTTACTTTTATACTATTCACGGTGCCAATAAGCAATGCTGAGAGACTCTTTTTAAGGGCCAGGCCCGGTCTAAGCAATTTACCAAGAAAAGTTTTCTTCTTTTTTTTTTTTTTCCTTTTTTTGAGACAGGGTTTCACTCTGTCTCGCCCAGGCTGGAGTGCAGCGGTACAATCTTGGCTCACTGCATCCTCCGCCGCCCAGGTTCAAGCAGTTCCCCTGCCTCAGCCTCCCAATTAACCAGGACTAGAGGCATGCACAACCACACCCGCTCGTTTTTGTATTTTCAGTAGAGATGAGGTTTTGCCATGTTGTCCAGGCTGGTGTCAAACTCCTGGGCTCAGGTGATCTGCCTGCCTCAGCCTCCCAAAGTGCTGGTATTGTAGGCGTGAGCCACCGTGTCCAGCGTTTTTTGTTTGGTTGTTTGTTTGTTTGTTTGTTTTTAATAAAATGAGGTCTTACTATGTTGCCCAGGGTGGTCTCAAACTCCCAAACTAAAGCCCTCCTCTCACCTTCTCACCTCAGCATCCTAAAGTGCTAGTATTACAGGCGTGGGCCACCGCACTCGGCCAAGAAAGCATTTTAACTTGTGTGAAACCAGGTGTCTGCAGAATCACCATTCGTGGCAGCATTTTTTCTTTTTTTGCGGACACACAAAATAACAGTGCATTTTAGGATCAGTGACTTCTTGGAGGTAATGAGATCTAGAAACATCTTCAGTCTCCACGAAGGAGGTAGATGTTGTTACCCTCAATCCATTTTGGAGATGAGGAATCGAGACTTAGAGGGACGAAGTCCTGTCCAAGGCCTTACATCCCATCAGTGGGGTAGGACCAAGCCCAGCAGGCTGGGAAGTGGCAGGAACCTGCAGAAGTACCTGAATTGTGCGGAAGTGGCTACCTTTCCTTCCCAGCATCCTGCAAATCAAGTTGCATCCTGCAAATCAGGGCAGAGGTGCTGAGCTTTGACTCCTGAACTCTCCTGTCTTCTGCAAAGTGAGAGGAATAAGTGGGCCTTCTTTGATTGAATGGGTGAATAATCGAAACAAGCTTAGCTTGAACCTGACTCGTAGCCAGCATTTGCCATTGGGAGCTCTTGAATTTGGTTTATTTGTTTTAACATAGACAGAAGACATTTTGCTGCTGAAGAATGGTGAAAGAACAGTAAACCTTGGCTTGACTTGGAACATCATTCCAGAGCAGTGTGGAAACCTCTGCTTTGATGCTTGCTTTTTCCTTTTCCTTATAGGATGGTCCAGCAGTTTGGGGTGGATTTTGAGAAGAGGATCGAGGGCTCAGGAGATCAGGTGGACACACTGGAGCTCTCCGGGGGCGCCCGAATCAATCGCATCTTCCACGAGCGGTTCCCATTTGAGCTGGTGAAGGTAGCGCCCCCGGGGGCTGGGTCAGGCACCCTCCTGCTGGCCTCCAGCCAGGCCTCCTCCCAGGCAATAAGGTCTCAAGCTCCTACCTCTAGGCCTGAACCTGTGGTGGGCAGGGTGTGGCCTGGATGAGATGCCCCATGGCCTTCCTTTCCCAACACTAAGCTTTGAGGTTTGGGGTAGAACGATATGAAAACCCCTGTGTTTTTCCTCTGACAAAAGCCAATGTACATTCTTTGCAAAATACATAGAAAATACAGATAAATTTACATGAGAAGATGGCCCTAGCATGTCATTGAAGAAAGGAAAAACATAGGCATTGGAGCCAGCATGTGCAGTATAGCACTCAGCTGATACATACAACATCTTTATGTATGAAACTGAACACGGATGTCTACAAGTGTTTCTTTGTATTTGCGAGGATGTTTGCAAAAATGTCAGCCCTGGGCGCTAGGATTTAGGACTTTTTCCTCTTTTTTTTTTTTTTTTTTATGATTTGCTTGAAGTTTTATACTGTTTACAATAAGCACATAACATTTTTTTTTTATTATTTAAAAAAAAAAAACAGTTTTTAAAATCAGAGGAGCAAGACCAAATGCAGTGGCTCACACCTGTAATCTGTGGGAGGCCAAGGGGGGCTGATCACTTGAGCCCAGGAGTTCAAGACCAACCTGGGCAACATGGTGAAACCCCATCTCTACTAAAAATACAAAAATTATCCAGATGTGGTGGCGTATGCCTGTAGTCCCAGCTTCTTGGGAGGCTGAGGTAGGAGAATCACTTGAGCCCAGGAGGCAGAGGATACAGCAGTGAGCCAAGATCGCACCACCACACTCCAGCCTCAGTGACGGAGCCAGACGCTATCTCAAAAAAAAAAAAAGAAAAAACCAGGTGTGGTAGTGCATACTGATAGTCTGAAAAATCTAAGTTCACATGAATTTATATTCCCACCAATATAATGAGAGTGTTGGTTTCATGTCAGGCTTTCTGAAATTGGGTTTTAATTAATTTGTTTGTTTTTATTTTTTTTGAGACAGGGTCTTGCTCTTCCACCCAGGCTGGAGTGCAGTGGTGCAATCACAGTTCACTGTAGCTTCGACCTCCTGGGCTCGGATGATCCTCCCACCTCAGCCTCCCAAGTAGCTGGGACTATAGACGTGCATCAGTCCACCTGGCCAATTTTTGTATTTTTAGTAGAGATGGGGTCTCACTATGTTGCCCAGGCTGGTCTCAAACTCCTGGGCTCAAGCTATCTGCCTGCCTTGGCCTCCCAAAGATTACAGGTGTGAGCCACTGTATCTGGCCAGTTTTCAATTTTTTTGTAAAATTCCGACGAGTTAAATATTCCGCCTTGTGAATACAGCTGCACGTGGGAGAGAATGTTCCCCAGATGCACGCCTGCCATGGGGGCGTCCCAGGTACCTCCATGCATGTGCTTGGTTTCTCTTCTCAGATGGAGTTTGACGAGAAGGACTTACGACGGGAGATCAGCTACGCCATTAAGAACATCCATGGAGTCAGGCAAGTTCCACGAGGAGAGTCACCACTGTCCCTTCCTCTCCGCGGTGCCACCCCCCAGCTAACTGGGTCGCCCAAACCTCTGAGCCCCTAATCGTTAGGCCTTAAGAGGGCTCCTGCATGGTTTTCAGTAGCTGTGAGCCCCTCCCTGTGGGTCTCCAAGGGCATGTGAGGGTGGATGTGTCTCAGTCCTGCGTCTGTCGCAGGCTTCAGGGCTGTCTGTGGCTCCTGATCAAATAGGGCTTGGTTCCTGCCCAGTCGGTTGGTGTGAACCTCATGCTAAACTAAGAAAGCTCACTGCAGGTGTGCCTGGGGAGGGGCGGGGCGGCACTGAATCAGGGTTTCGGGAAGCCAGCATGAGTCCCCATCACGGGTTCCTTGTGAGCCTCTTGGGTCCCCTCCTTATTCTAACAAAGGTAGTCGCTACAGGTGTCTGCCCTTCCATCGCCGTGGGGTCCTCGGGTCACCCTGAGGGTTTCCAGGCAGTGGACTCAGGCGTCCGGCCCCACACGTGACGCAACCTTCGTTCCTTGTTGGGGACCCGGCCAGAGCCGATGAAATTGCTGACCATGCTTTGTTTCTCTCTGACTTATCTCCCTTGCCCCCGGGTCTGGATGGTTTCAGGACTGGGCTTTTCACCCCGGACTTGGCATTCGAGGCCATTGTGAAAAAGCAGGTCGTCAAGCTGAAAGAGCCCTGTCTGAAATGTGTCGACCTGGTTATCCAGGAGCTAATCAATACAGTTAGGCAGTGTACCAGTAAGGTATTGCTCCCTCGGCAGGGTGACTCCTGACCTTGTGGAAACGGGGGTACGGGGGTTTGGTATCAGGCTCCCAGCGCCTCATCGGCCCCCACTGGTGCCTTTTCTCCCCATATCGCTTCGTGTCCTTGAACTTGGCCTCTCCCCAGAGGCTGGGACAGGAGCATGTCGGCCTGGGCCCAACAGGGGAGTGCCAGGCCTCCTGGACTGGCCAGATAGATGCACAGTTGTCCCTGGGACCCTGATACCAAGCCTAGCATGTGTCTGATGAAATTGGGGTTTCACTGGGCTGTTGCTTTGCTGCCTCCTGGGAAGCAGAGAGGGACCCCCCGTGTCAACTGCTGGAGGCTGAGCTCCTTGAAGCTCCCTGACTGTCGCCCCTTCTTGACCAATGCCCGGCATTCGCAGATTTCCCTGAAGCCACCGACTTCTCTGTCCCTCAGCTCCGGGAAAGGCCCGAATGCCAGCGACATAATGAGAGCCAGCTGGGCTCCTAAGTGCCCCTGCCACACTTTGCACCCCATGCTGTCCCCCAGGGGCAGCCCGTTTTGGGATCCACTCAGTCACAGTGCCTCTATGCGCCCTCGATGAGCCACTGCCTCCATTCGGCAGGACACGCCGGGCTCCCCCAACCCGCTCCCACGCCGCGGGCCTGGTTCCCAGGGCAGCACGCTTTGGCCAAGCAGCTGAAATGCCTCCCAGTGGGCAGTCTGTGCTTGCGCGACCACAGTGTCCCCAGCGCTCCGGGTTGCCAGGGAATTTCTGCTTGAGCCCCTCTGTTCTCAGTCTGGAAAAGCCCACATTTGCTGCTTAAGCTTCTTCGATTAGAAAAGGGAGGGGGAAAACAGCCCAAACAGGTTGGAAAATACTCATCCTAGAGCCAGGTGTCATGGACATGAACGTTAGAGGCCTCCGCACACCTTGGCTGGCTGTCTGTGCAATGACAACCCCCCGTGGCCCTTCCGTAACTATACCCCAGACCGAGTCCACACCCCCAAACCCCAGACCTCTTTGATCCGAAGCAGCTTCCGGGGCAAATGCGGGCGCAGGCTCCCCCGTGCATGGACTAATCAGATGACTCTCGTTTCTTCTCTTCTCTCTGTCTCCTGTCCTGCGTGTGTGGCCTGCACTGTCCCTGGGTGTCTTTCTGCCTCGTCCTGCCCTCCGCATGACCCAGGACGGGGCTCTTCACCCCCGACATGGCCTTTGAAGCCATTGTGAAAAAACAGATTGTAAAACTCAAAGAGCCGAGTTTGAAGTGTGTTGATCTCGTGGTCTCAGAGCTGGCCACGGTCATTAAAAAGTGTGCCGAGAAGGTAACAGGTTTCGTTCTCACCTCCGCATTTATCCCCTTCCTCCCCCTCCATGTGTTAGCCTCAACCCGAGCATCTGGAAAATTCAGCCTCGGCAGGAACCCCCTTCCCCGTACCAGTTGTCACTTTGAGATGTTGCCACGTTGCATTGGCAGATGGAATGGGGGCAGTGGCATCGCACACGCATTGTGGCTGCCCGTGGGGGTGGTCAGCCTTTGATGGTGCCAAACGCATCGCATTTACTAAGCAGTGCCCTTTCCTGGAACCCCTAGAGAAAGGGGTTTCCCAGCCAGCACCAAAACAGCAAAACACAGGAAACACATCATCAGTGTAGCCCTGAGTATTCTCATGGTCTAGGCCACCTGAGAGTAACCTTTCCATTTTCCCCAACTCATGGGCTTGACCCAGACTGCAGAAGATGGCACTCCCCTGTGCATGAGGTCTGGTTAAGTTGGTGCTGCAGATGAAGCCTGGGGAGGTGGGTGCATTTGGGGAGTGGGTGCCACAGATACAGCGATCAGGAGTAGTTCTCTGCAAGGAGTTCCCACCGAGGCTGATGGCCCAGATGCCCCCCTTACCATTCTAGAGCAGACGCTACTCACTCATGCTGGCGAGGCCCTTCAGGGTTCCTGCTCTCACCCAGTGCTGGGCAGGAGGGGGGTGCCCTGAAGCCCTGGGTGGCAAACACGTCCCTGCTTTTCTGCTTTCATGCCGCCTCCTGCCTCCTGGCCACTGGCTGGAAAAGCAGCTCTGCTCTCCTGCTCTCTCCGGTCCACAGCGCCCTCACTCTTCCGCTCTTAGCTCCCAGCTGGACTCACTGGGGGCCAGGAGCAAGGTGTGGGCTCGGTGGGCCCCCTCATATCTCATTCCCCACCCCCCTCCACATTTTTCACCTGTGTGGTTCGTGTTGCTTCCCGTGCCACGAGGACCCTGCCAACGCGGCCACTCTGCTTGTTCCCCCAGCTCAGTTCCTACCCCCGGTTACGAGAGGAGACAGAGCGAATCGTCACCACTTACATCCGGGAACGGGAGGGGAGAACCAAGGACCAGGTACTGGCCTTTTGTCTTCTTTATTGGGTATAATTTACATGCAGTAAATGTCAAGTGTACTGTTCCGTGCGTGCTGACAGCTGCATATGGCAAAGTAACCCTCACCTCAATCAAGATACGGAGCGGTTCTATCACCTCCTAAAATCCCTGTCCCTATGCCTCTTTGTAGTCAACCCCTCAAAAACCCACAGGCCAGACTGGATGTAGTAACTCACGCCTATAATCCAGCACTTAGGGAGCCTCAGGCAGGAGGATTGCTTGAGCCCAGGAGTTCGAGACCAACCTGGGCAACACAGCAAGACCTTGTCTCTACAAAAACATTAAAAAATTAGCCAGGCGTGGTGGCACATGCCTGTGGTCCCAGCTCCTTGGGAGGCTGAGGTGGGAGGATCCCTTGAGCCCAGAAGATCAAGGCTTCAGTAAGTTATGGTCGTGCCATTGCTCTCCAGCTTGGGAGAAAGAGCGAGACCCTGTCTCTTAAAAAAAAGAAGCAGCAAAGGAAATCCCCAGGCCCTGGCCACCACCAGTCCGCTCCCTATCCTGTAGTCTTTCCAGTGGACTCCACAGTGTGAGGCCCATTGACTCTTGACTCCCTTCCTGCCTCCCTTCTTCCCTCCCTCCCTCCCTCCCCGTCAGCGTCGTGCATTTGGGAGCCAAGCCTGTTGTTTGTTGTATCTGCAGTTTGCTGCCTTGATCACTAAGCAGTCTTCCAGGGAATGGATGGAGCACAGCATGGGCCTCCACTTGCCTGCTGGAGGGTGTTTGGGATGCTTTTTGTGGAGTGTGTGTGTGTGTGTGTGTGTGTGTGTGTGTGTGTGTTTTCGTTTTTTTTTTTTTTTTTTTTTTGAGACAGAGTTTTGCTCTGTCGTCCAGGCTAGGGTGCAGTGGCATGATCTCGACTCACTGCCACCTCCACTTCCCAGGTTCAAGCGATTCTCATGCCTCAGCCTCCCAAGTAGCCAGGACTACAGGCCTATGCCACTACACCCACCTAATTTTTGTATTTTTAGTAGAGACAGATTTTCACCATGTTGGCCAGGCTGGTCTTGAACTTCTGACCTCAGGCAATCTGCCCGCCTCAGCCTCCCAAAGTGCTGGGATTATAGGCATGAGCTACCACACCCAGCCTGCTTTTTCTGTTTCAGCATTTAACACTTTCTTGCAAAGGCTTGCAAGCACATACCCGAAGTCTCTGCCTCCCCTTGCAGCTGAGACTGTCACCCACTAAGCACTGGGCCATCCTTACACTCTTCTGCAGCCTCAGCTTCCCAAGTAGCTGGGATTACAGGAGTGAGCCATCACGCTTGGATAATTTTTGTATTTTTAGTAGAGATGGGATTTTGCCATGTTGGCCAGGCTGGTCTTGAACTCCCGACCTCAAGTGATCCGCCTGCCTCGGCCCCCCAAAGTGCTAGGATGACAGGTGTGAGCCGCCGCTTCCGGATCTGTTTTGAGTCACTTTCTCTCAGTTGTCCTCTGTGTTCTTTTTACAACTGTTTGTTGAAACCAGAGCTTAATTAAGCCCTTGCTTGTTGTGTCACTGGGTTTAAAATGGTCCTTCTCCGCTTGCCGTTGATGGGGATGAAATTGGCTCATTCGTCCTGCAGAGAGGCGCCCAGTTTTGATTTGGCCAATTGCTCCCTCAGGGCACCGGTGCGCCTATGCCTCAGAGCTGCTGTAGCGTGGAAATTGTACCAAAAGTCTGGAAGAGTCTGATTCTTTTTGTTGTTACTGTTAGTGAGAATGCTGCTGGCCCTTCCACAGCCCCTGGTGCTCACCTGCCATGCTCCCGGGCCGGATCTGAGAGCGCTGGGTTGAGGGGACTCAGGCCTTATTCAACCAGCCACGCTTGCTCCCACAGACGGAGCACCCTGGCATTTTCCAGCGGGCCGACAAGTCCGGGTGCCTTGCCCTACTTTATTTTCGGAAACTTGAAGGTGCAGTGAGGGGAAGTGACTGGCTCAGGGCCAGGGGAGTCCAGTGAGGAGCATCCGAGCCCCTCCTCCCCAGCAGCCTGGCCTGTTGTGAATGAGAGCCAAGCCAGTGAGCTGCCTGGATCCATGGTTCCCATAGACCAACTTCATCCTGGGCAAAGGACAAGAAACATGAGGGAGGGAGAGTTTCAGCAAGTGCAGTGGACTCGCAAGACCTGCTCTTTACCTGAGACTTTACCTTTCTAGCTTAAGTATGTGTGTGTGTGCATGTGTGCACACACGTGTGTGTTTTATTTTAGTGTTCATAGTTGGCCAAATTAGCTTCGCAGTTTTAATGCAGCACTTTGAACACACCAGGCGCTAAAGACTTTACAGGCCGGGCATGGTGGCTCACGCCTGTAATCCTAGCACTTTGGGAAACCAAGGTGGGTGGATTGCCTGAGCTCAGGAGTTCAAGACCAACCTGGGCAACATGGTGAAAACCCATCTCTACTAAAATACAAAAAATTAGCCGGGTGGTGCGGTGTGTGCCTGTAGTGCCAGCTACTCGGGAGGCTGAGGCAGGAGAATTGCTTGAACTCAGGAGGCGGAAGTTGCAGTGAGCCGAGATTGCGCCATTGCACTCCAGCCTGGGTGACACAACAAGACTCTGTCTCCGAAAAAGAAAAAGAGATTTTATAAGGCAGTGGCTTGCAGTGGCTCACACTTGTAATCCCAGCACTTTGGGAGGCCGAGGCAGGAGGATCACTTGAGCCTAGGAGTTCAGGACCAGTCTTGGCAACATAGTGAGACCCTGCCTCTACAAAAAAAAAAAAAAAAAAAAGGAAAATCAGCCAGGTGTGGTGGCACATGCCTGCGGCCCTAGCATCTTGGGAGGCTGAGGCAGGGGCGTTGCTTCAGCCCAGGCGTTTGAGGCTATGATTGTTCTACTGCACTCCAGCCTGGGAGACACAGTAAGTTCTTTTCTCAAAAAAAAAAAAAAAAAAAACCAGGCGCAGTGGCTCACGCTTGTAATCCCAGCACTTTGAGAGGCCAAGGCGGGCAGATCATGAGGTCAGGAGTTCGAGACCAGCCTGGCCAAGTCAGTGAAACCCTGTCTCTACCAATAATGCAACAATTAGCTGGGCGTGAT
The DNA here is from genome assembly GCF_008728515.1 of Papio anubis. Classification (NCBI taxonomy): domain Eukaryota; kingdom Metazoa; phylum Chordata; class Mammalia; order Primates; family Cercopithecidae; genus Papio; species Papio anubis. The sequence continues at coordinate 41,055,179 of NC_044995.1, read as the reverse complement.
GGCAGGCGCCTGTAATCCCAGTCACTTGGGAGGCTGAGGCAGGAGAATCGCTTGAACCCAGGAGGCAGAGGTTGCAGTGAGCCCAGATCATGCCACTACACTCCAGCTTGGGCGACAGAGTGAGTCTCGAAGGAAAAAAAAAAAAAAAGACTGCACATTATTAAACCCTTGGCAGTTGGGCCTCCTGTCACCCTATTCCACAGGTCAGTAACGTAAGGCCCAGGGTCACATGGCCAGTTAGTGGCTCAATCAGAACTCCAGACCTTGGGGACAGTGGCCCTGCCTGTGACTGGCCCATTGGGCTGCCTGGCTGTGCTCTGTTGTCCCAGGCTTTCTTGCCTGTGAGGGTGTGGGGAGTGCGACACCAGCCCCCTGTTCTCCTGTCTGGGAAGCCTCCCGGTTCGCACGCCTTCTCTGCTGGCAAGACCAGGAAATGCTCCTGTCACCACCCCCGCTTACCAGGCTTGGCCCTGTACTCACAGTGACCCCCGCTTTCCCCCAGATTCTTCTGCTGATCGACATTGAACAGTCCTACATCAACACGAACCACGAGGACTTCATCGGGTTTGCCAAGTAGGTACTTTTGGAGACAGTGGCTGGTCGGGCGGCACCAGTCCTTACTCTCAGATCCAAGGAGGTGATCGAGTTGGGATTCTCTGAGAGGGTGGGGGGTCACACAGTCTCTGTCGGGGGTCCTGGGGTGAAGGCAGAGCCACCTGAGAATATCTGGACACTCTCCTGGGCTGATAGTGGTCCACTGTCCCAAACCAACGCGCCTTCTGTGGGGCATCCCTGTGGTTAGTTTCGGGAGAGGGCAGTGCTATGGTCAGACCGGCAGGGAGGGGGCGAAGCCAGCCAGCTGCTGCACCCCCTCTCCCACAGGACTTGTCAGAGCCTTTAGCAACCAGTGGGCAGCTTTTCCCAGACTCTGCCCCTTCATGGACAGCATCTCATGGGCTCAGGGCTCCAGAAGCTGCTCTTTGGGAACTGCTGCCTGGGGTCTCCCTCGCTTCAAGGCGTACACTGTAGATTTAAACCAGAACTTTCCATGGCACCTAGATGAGGGCCCAGATCAGGGAGCTCTGATTTCAGCAGGATGTCGCTATCAGTGCTAGTGGTCTCAGGCATCACCCGCCGATTCCTTCAGTCCCCCTGCGCGCCTGGGCCTCACTCAGATGGTTGGGGAGGCTCACGCAGGCCTTCCTGCCTGAGGCGGGCTGGATGGTGCCGCTGGTATGCCCTCTCGCGAGGCCCTGTGACAGAGCAGTGGGCAAACCCACACCCAGCTCCCCACCCTCAGAGGAAGGCCCCATGCAGGGAACCAACAGAGACACAGGCCGTTACAGCGTAGTGTGCTGGGTGGGGCCATGCGGGGCCTGTCGAGGTCCAGAGGGCGGCTGTTGGGCCTTGCCTTGACGGGCCAGGCAGGCTTCCTAGGGGAGGGCCTCTAGAGCCAAATCTCAGGCTATGTAGTTACCGGATAGAACGTTTGTTGGTGCACCTGACAAAGCTGATTGAGGACCTGTTCTGTGCTGGGCACCAGGTAGGTGGGGAGAAAGGAGGAAGGCAAAGAAAGGAATGAGGGCCTCATCAGAACCCCTCCTAGAGATGAGCTGAGGGCCCTGACTGGGCCTCCCCTGCCTGTGGGAGGCAGCCCCCAGCCCTGTGCTCCCGGCTGACAGGTGTGTATGGGCTCACAGCGCTGGTCCCCATCTTTGGTTTGCTGCTGTTTTCCTCACCTTGATGTCTCTGCTTCTCACACTTCATCCACAGTTCCTTCTCACAATCTCTCCTGTTTTTCCTTTGACCACTCCACTCTTTCCTCTGGATTCCTGGGCCTTCCCACTTACCCCAGCTGTTACTATACTGAGCAGCTGGTGACCTGGTGGGTATTGCCTGCTGTGTGCCTTTGCCCTGGTGTGTGAACGGGTACGCCCTGGCCGGGTGGCCCCAGCCCTGGGTGGGACGTCCCTGGGGCCCGCTGAAGAGCTATGGGGTGCTGAAGAGCCAGGGCCAGCATTGGGCCTCCGGGCCAGGACCTTGACCGCACTAGCTGTAGCCCCTGCTGTTTCAGAGCCTGCAGGCTGGGGAGGTGGAGTCTTTAAGCAAAGTGTCACAAGGACGATGAGAGTAGGAAGAGAGGGTAGGGGATAGGCTGTGGGAAAGGGGAGCCAGGGATGTGGCCTGGAGAGATCTTCCAGAAGAAGTCAGGTGATGCAGGGGGCACCCCAGAGAATTGAACCTAGGGAAGGATGGCTACAAGACCAGGCAGGTGGAGGTAAGAGAGCCAGAGGCCAGGCCCTGTCATCAGGAGGGCCCTGCAGGTCCAGGGGAGGATTCTGGATTTTCCCCCAAGACACCAGGATGCTTCCGATTAGGTCCAGGCTCAGGAGAGGGGCCACCTTGTGGGCTGCTATTTGAGGGAGCCCTGGCAAGGGTGGGAGCCAGGAGGCCCTTAGGAAAAGCACCTCTGGGGCATCACTTGTCACCCAGCCATCACTGTGAAGGTTGGCTCAGCTCAGTGCCACCTCCTTCAGATGCTGCTGATCAAAATCCTTCTTGTGCTTGGATGTTCTGGACTTCCCATTACCCTCCAAATAAAATATTATAAACAGGGCCCAGGCCTGGCGCAGTGGCTCATGCCTGTAATCCCAGCACTTTGCAGGAGGCCAAGGTGGGTGGATCGCTGGAGCCCAGGAGTTTGAGACCAGCCTGGGCAACATGGTGAAACTCTGTCTCTAAAAAAATACAAAAATTAACTGGGCGTGATGGTGGTGCGTAATCTCAGCTACTCAGGAGGTTGAGGTGGGAGAATGACCTGAGCCTGGGAAGTCAAGGTAGTGAGTCATGATCACACCAGGGCTCTCCAGCCTGGGTGACAGAGTGAGACTCTGTCTCAAAAATGAATAATAAACAGCCCAGATGAGAAGCCCTATAATAAACTTATTGAATGTTGGGAATAACATTGGATAAAATTCTGCCTTTGTTCTTAGTTTTCCAGCCTTTTCTGATCTAGAAACAGAAGCCTACTTTCTCCCTTATCCTATAGCCAACTTACACTTTAAAACAAAACCCCCAAGGTAGTCAGGAAAGGAAAGTGACCAAGCTGATTTGCTTCTCCATATTGTTCTGCAAGTTTCAGCCAAAGCAATAAGAAAAGAAAATGTGATTGATAAGTTACAGGAGATGTACGTTGTTTGCAAGTGATCATATGATTGTCAGAGTGGAAAATATATTAGAACCGTAAGGTGGTGGAGTAGGTATCCACATATAAAATATAGTGAGTTTTGTCTATGCTGGCATGAACTAGCCAGGAGTATCTATTCCTAAGTGGATAAAGAAGAAAAAAGATCTGGGATTGTGGCTGCATAGGAACCTTATAGAAACACTCCCTGTCGACCTTGGATGTCCTCTAAATTTGGGTCAGGAGTCGTGCAAGATACGTGCCGTTTCATGGCCAGCAGCTGTCCCACACTCTGATGTCTAGGACTAGATGGCTCTGTGGTTAGAGCCACTTACAGGCTGGTGTTGGGATCAAATCATGAGAAGAGTAGGAAGAAGGGCCGGGCGCAGTGGCTCATGCCGGTAATCCCAGCACTTTGGGAGGTGGAGCTGGGTGGATCCCTTGAGTCTAGGAATTTAAGACCAGCCTGGGCAACATAGCGAAACCTCATCTCTACGAAAAATCAAAAATTAGCTGAGCATGGTGGTGTGCACCTTTGGTTCCAGCTACCCGGGAGACTGAGGCAGGGGAGTTACTTGAGCCCGGGAGGTCAAGGCTACAGTGAGCTGTGATTGCGCCACTGCACTCATCTTAGGCAACACCTTCTCACAATTCCTCTTAGAAACTCCGGGATCCTAGTGACATCTGGAAGTAACCAACACTTTAGTAAGTCGGCTGAGCTGAGGGCCTAAGAAGCCTCAATCGAACCAGATACATTTTCTTGTTCTGTGTGCCCAGGCCGTTGCCCTTGTGCAGCTCCTTGTGTGCAGGGGGCTTCTCTCTGCCTCTGCCTCTGCCTGCTCACTTGGTCCCCAGGGAGAGAATGGCCACATGCGCCTCTTGCCCTTCTTCCCCCTCAGCATCCTGTCCACATGAACCCTGTCTGTTCTTTGATTTCAGTGCCCAGCAGAGGAGCACGCAGCTGAACAAGAAGAGAGCCATCCCCAATCAGGTAGCACACCCCTCTGCAGCCTGCCACTCTACCCTGGGGGGTGGGAGGACACTAAATGACAGCCCAGCCCCAGGGATGGAGCTCAGCCTGTGGAAAGCGCCCCCACAGCCTCAGTACCAGGCCATCTGCTCTCTCGGCCTCTGGAGGGCACTTAGGAATAGACACTTCTGGGAGATGGTCTAAGAGCCGACACTCTGGAAGGGCCTAGTGGGCACATTTTACCCACCCAAAAGACCGTATGTGCCATCCAAGGCCAGGGTTAGAACTTGACTCTTGGCTGGGCATGGTAGTTCACGCCTGTAATGCCAGCATGTTGGGAGGCCGAGGTGGGAGGATCACTTGAGGCTAGGAGTTTGAGACCAGCCTGGGCAACACAGAAAGACCCTGTCTCTACAAATAATATTTAAAAATGAGCTGGGTGTGGTGGCTCATGCCTATCACCCCAGCTACTTAGGAGGCCAAGGCGGGAGGATCACTTGAGCCCAGCAGTTCATGACCATCCAGGGCAATACAATGCAACCTCGTCTTAAAAATTAATAATAGGCCGGGCACAATGGCTCACACCTGTAATTCCAGCACTTTAGGAGGCCGAGGCGGGTGGATTGCCTGAGCTCAGGAGTTTGAGACCAGCCTGGCTAACATGGCAAAAACCCATCTCTACTAAAAATACAAAAATTAGCTGGGCGTGGTGGCGGGCGCCTGTAGTCCCAGCTACTCAGGAGGATGAGGCAGGAGAATGGCGTGAACCCAGGAGGCAGAGCTTGCAGTGAGCCGAGATTGTGCCACTGCACTCCAGCCTGGAAAACAGAGTGAGATTCCATCTCAAAAAAAAAAAAAACAAAAAAAGAGTTAGAGACCAGCCTGGCCAACATGGTGAAATCCCATCTCTACTAAAATACAAAAAATTAGCCAGGCATGATGGTGGGTGCCTGTAATTCCAGCTACTGAGTAGACTGAGACAGGAGATTCACTTGAACCCAGGAGATGGTGGTTATGGTGAGCCGAGATCGCACCACTGCAATCTGGCCTGGGCGGCCGAGCGAGACTCCATCTCAAAAAAAGGAAAAAAAAGGAAACCCATAATCTTTGCAAAATTTCGCATATGTCCCTCCCTTCTCCCCACTGGGCGGGGTGGGGGCGGGGACTCCGCCGTGTACCTTGCACGATCATAGAGCCTACTGGAAGGAGGAACATAACCATTGCATGATTTATTTTTGCGCTTGCTGTAGGTAATACATATGTTGTTGCTTTTTTGTTTCTTGAGATGATAATGAATTAAATATTAACACCATGAATATGATTAATAGCATGTAATTTTTTTTCTTTTGCTGTTTTTTCCCCTGATCTTCTCTTCTCCTGTTTTTGTGCTTTTCCTGCTTTTTCTTTGTCCCCTTCACGTCCCTTCCATCTCTTTTCCTCTGCCTGCTCTTCCCTGATTCACCCACAACCCTAACTTTGCATATTCAAAGGGGGAGATCCTGGTAAGTACATGCCTAGTGTGGTAGCAAACGTTAGAGAATCTAGTGGTGATGGAGACCCCGCCCACCCCTTAACATTCCCTGTTCCCCATCCCCTCCAAATAACAAAAATACTAAAAATCAAGCTAATCTAGAAACCCCATGCCGCAGCCGGCGCTGGACTGCGCGTTGCCCTGGGTTTAAGTTGACTCACACAGGCACTAACTGAACCGCCACCCTTGAAGGCACACTCCTGCAGCCAGTTCCTGGCAGGTTTTCCTGGTTTCCTGTAGGTCAGGGATGGCAAATACTTACACACTGCCCCTGCCTCCCCTCATATCCCTGACTGTGGAAGATCTCGCTTAAGCCAGACCAGAATTCATTCTTGGCACTGCCCCTCCTCCTTCTCTCTCCTATGCAGATGTCACTCATGGATCAGAGCATATTTTTCCACATGGCAGAAATCTTCCCCTCTTGCGCCCATGGCAGACATGGCTAGTTGATACAGCATTCTTTGCCTTATGCCGCTCCTCTAGCACATGCCCATGGCAGACATTGCTAATCAATCCTGGCATTCTTTCCAAATAAACTTGCCAGCATTCCTGTTCTATAGCAGATGTGGCTAAGTTATCAAGGTATTGTTTTTTTCCCCATATGATACCCTCTTCTCTACGCATGGCAGGCATGACTAGTCAATCAGGAGCCCCTTTCCTAGATGCTGCCTCTTGTCCTCCGGATAAATTGATGAGACTCTTCTGTTGCACTTATCCCTTTCTCCTATCCTTTGCCTGTGACAGGCAACACTAATTGATCCTAGCACCGTTTCCTGCCACGCTCAGAATTCTCACCACAGTGCTCCAGGTATCTCGTACCAGTCGATTGACATGGCCCCCAAGATGAATCATATTTGCTGTCCGTCCCTGCTGTGGGTAACACCTCCTTCCTTTGTGCACAGCCCTCAGCTGGGGCTCAGTGTGGGGCGTGAGATGGGCGTGAGACCCAGTCCAGCCCAGCCCAGTGGGAAGCAGCCTGCTACTCATTTCTGAGAGCTGAGCCCAGTTCAAGGAGCTTGCCTCTAGGCAGCTGGCCTCAGCCCGGCTCTCACACTTGGACAGCACAGTCTGGGCCTCCAGTCCTAGCAGGGGCTCACTTTTGCTGGACATTCTCCCACTGCCAGCCACCAAGGCACTGGTCATCCCTGCCACTGCCCTCTAGCAGAGATCTTCTGGCAATCCCAGGGTCTTTCTTGTAGCTGAGCCAATCTTATGCCAGGGCCTTGCTGCTCCCAGGGCCTGGGTGGTGCAGATACGGCCATGGGTGGGGTCAGTGACGGGAGGAATCAGTTGGCCTTGGGCTTGTGGTTTTCAGGTTCCTCACGTATTTCCCCCAGTCCCCTTGAATTTGACAGGCCAAGGCCAGGAACCTGCTTCTCCCTTGCACCCCAAGAGGTTAGGTGTTCCTCTTTTCCTACCAGAGGCCACATAGCCCAGCCCTGTCATGAGTGTGGCCGTGGCCTCTGGGTCTCCCAGCTGTGGTTTCCATCTCTACCCAGGAGACTCGGGGCAGGACCCTCACCCAGGAAAGAGGCTGGAGCAGCCTGCCAGGGGATCCCTGCTCTGCCACCCCCTGCCTGCCCTGCCGCCCATGCCGCCCCACGTGCCTGCCTGCCTGTCACTGTGCACCCCAGCCCGCGACGGCCTGCAGCCTCTTCTGTCTCTCCCACCCCCACTTCCTTCTAAGCCCAGTCCCATTGGGATGTGTCCCTTGGATGCAAACCTGACTTTCTGCTGAGGCCTGGCCCTTCCCTTTTCTCTGGGTCACAAGTTGTGGATGGCTGACGGTGCCTGTGTTCGCCACCCACAGCTTGCAGCTCCCTGGGGTGGGATTTTGTCTCTGAACCCATGCGGAGAAGGGCACCTCAGGGCTTCTGCCAGACCTCCTGCCCCGAGGCTCGGTGTGCCATCCCCAGCATGGCCCCGATCAGTGCCCTGGCCCTGTGGCCATGTACCCCAAAGCGTAGCATGGGCCCTGTCCTCCAGCTCTGAGCAACACTAAGCCCGGCTGGAGGCAGGAGATCCAGGCCACCGAGGGGTGCGCGGGCACATCCCTCTCCTTGGGATCCGGGCCAGGCCTAGGAGTATGGAGGCCTCACCTTTCTCTGGGGGAGCGCTGACAGCCTATCTCCCTGTTTTCCCTCACCTGGTTGTCATTCAGTCACGGAACCAGGGCCTACTAAGCACTCGTTCTGTGCCCAGCCCTGGACTGAGACAAGGCAGTGCACCCACCCCGCTCCCCCGGGTGAATGGCGGCATTCCCAGAATGCCAGGCCTGATGCTAACACCAGGACCTCCTGGGCAGACCAGGAAGAGCTCATCACTGCACTCCCAGAGGGGATGCTGTGACCTCACAGGGGCTGCTGGCCTCAGCCCCCTCACCCACCACCAGGCAGCCTGTGAATGGCCAGATGGCAGGGGTCACTGCCTGCTCCAAACAACTGTGAGAGTCCTGTCTGCTCATCCCACGGAGGGAGAAGTCCGTACCCTTGGCCTTAACAAGGGGCACCCGGTGGCATCTCATGCTGTCCCCAGCCTGGGCAGTGACTTCTGCATGGTCCAGGGGTCCCTGGGTACTCTTTAGCCACCTCTGTCTTCATGGCCACCTGGGGCTTAGCACTCACATCCAGCCACCAAGGAGCCACCGGAACTGTGGGCTGGTGGCCCTGTTCAGAATGACAGGCCTGGGGTGGGTCGGGGTAGTCCGTGTGAAGCCCCTCCAGAGGACTGCCCCTGACTAAGACAGCATCTGGGCCCCAGACGGATTCCTGGAGACCCCATCTCTGGCACTCCTGTCGTGCCATGCCCTGCCATGCCCTGCCCCAGGGGGCGCACGCTAGCCCTTCGCAGCTGTCCGTGGCCATGCTCAGCCCACCCTTTGTAGCTTGGCCAAGTCTGTCAGTGCCTGGGTCCCAGGCCGCCCTGTGCGTGCCTCTGTATGCTTCCCGCAGTTCCCAGGGCCCCTGTCCTGAGCGGGGTGGGGAGCTCTGGCCCACACATGCCTCCAGCGGCCAGGGAGCGTGGGAGCACAGCCCCCAGGCTGCCTGCCGTTAGCTGTCAGGTGAGTCCCTGAACAGGCCTGGGTTCTGACCCCCACTCAGATGACACCTACAGCCACACGATCCCCATCCATGGGGTCTCCCAGCCCAGAACCCTGATGTGTCAGTAAAAAGGACGACCACCATGCTTGCAGCCAGCTTGGGACATGAGCCGCACTCCTTCAGTGTGCTTGGAGAGGGCCCCTGGGCTCACACCTTTGACCCTAGCCCTCTGTGTGGATGCCACCCTTGGAAGCTTATCTCACGCAAACAAGTGCAGTTCCTCAGATGTCACATTTCATTTGCCACAACCCCACACACAAGCCCCAGGGACGACTCCTGTGGACCCCTTTCCGTCAGGCCTCCGTGACTCTGTCCCCCATCAGCTCCTGACCCAGTGAATCTGCCCACCTGCCCAGGTGGCACCCCATGTTGGTTTCCAGCTGGACATGCTTGGCACAGGGTGGAACTGGGTTTCCTGGGCTTCGGGGCTGGAGGTGTCTATCGCAGTCCCCGGCTTCCCACTGACCTGTGGGCGTGGCTGCTGCGCTGGGGGATGGCTGGGGCGCGGAGCGAGGTTCTCCGCTAAGCTGCGCGCTTCCCCCCAGGTGATCCGCAGGGGCTGGTTGACCATCAACAACATCAGCCTGATGAAGGGGGGCTCCAAGGAGTACTGGTTTGTGCTGACTGCAGAGTCGCTGTCCTGGTACAAGGATGAGGAGGTGAGTGGCAGGTGGGAGCAGGGCTGCTGGGGGACGTGGGGCAGCCAGGGAAGAGCGGGTGGGCGCTCCCTCTGGGCAGAATTCATTCAGTCACTGTGCCACTTGGCCCCAGAGTCACCACTAGGACCATAACCTGCCGCGCACAGTGGCTCCTGCTTACAATCCCAGCACTTTGGGAGGCCAAGGCAGGCGGATCACGAGGTCAGGAGTTTGAGATCAGCCTGACCAACATGATGAAACCCTGTCTCTACTAAAAATACAAAAATTAGCCAGGAGTGGTGGCACGTGCCTGTAATCGCAGCTACTCAGGAGGCTGAGGCAGGAGAATCGCTTGAACCCAGGAGGCAGAGGTTGCAGTGAGCCGAGATTGTGCCATTGCACTCTAGCCTGGGCAACAGAGCGAGACTCTGTCTCAAGCAAGCAAGCAAGCAAACAAACAAACAAAACACAACCATAACCCAGGGCTGGAGAGCAGCCACCGTGTGCCAAAAGACTCACATTATAGCTGGCCCCCATGGGGCCAGCTCCTAGAGTGCAAAAGGGAGATGGCGGGTAACAGAGTCACTGGCAGGCTAGAAATAGGCCCTGGCCTCCAGTGCCACTGTGACTGCCCCGTGCTCAAGAGAAGAGACCATGCCTAAGGGTCAGGGGCTCAGGCATGAAACCAGCCTCCAGGGGCTCCATCACTTACAGGCTCAGTCAGGCCCTTTGCCTCTCTGGGCCTCGGTTTTTCTATCTGCGAAGTGGGCTAGAATGGTCCCTGCCCACTGTGCGGTGCTTGGCCACAGTGTGCAGAACGATCCCCACATGCTCGTCATTATGGGAAGGAAGTGGAGAGGCCCCTGGGTGATGGTGACTGCAGGGAGCAGTGTTGAGTGCTGAGTCATGAGAGGGACTCGTTCACTGCGAGTGAGGGGGCAGGCCTCGAGCAAGGACACTGCTGACCGGCCCCTGCTCTCCACGCTGACCCAGCATCCCTCCTGATTGTCCTGTGTAAAAAAAGATACATAATGTTTGACATATTTATGGGGTCCCTGTGATGTTTTATTAGGTGCACAGAGCATGTAGTGCTCACGGCAGGCTGTTTGTGGTGACTGTCACTTTGGAATTCCTCATTTCCCTGTGTTCAGAACAGTTCAGGTCCTCTCTTCTAACTACTATGAAATAATACAAGGCTGGGCACGGTGCCTCAGGCCTATAATCCCAGCACTTTGGGAGGCCGAGGTGGGAGGATGGCCTGAGTTCAGGCGTTCAAGACCAGTTTGAGCAACATAGCATTACCCTGTCTCTTAAAACTAAAAAAAAATTAGCTGGGCATGGTGGCGAATTCTTGTAGTCCCAGCTACCCAAGAGACTGAAGTGGGAGGGTCAGTCACTTGAGCCCAGGAGATGGAGGCTGTAGTGAGCTGTGATCGCACCACTGCACTCCAGCCTGGGTGACAGAGTGAGAGACTCCGTCTCAAAAAAAAAAAAAAAAAAAAAAAAAAAGGCTGGGCGTGGTGGCTCACGCCTTTAATCCCAGCACTTTGGGAGGCCAAGGCGGGTGGATTACCTGAGGTCAGGAGTTCGAGACCAGCCTGACCAACATGGAGAAACCCCATCTCTACTAAAAATACAAAATTAGCCTGGCGTGGTGGCGCATACCAGTAATCCCAGCTACTTGGGAAGCTGAGGTGGGAGAATCGCTTGAACCCGGGAGGCACAGGTTGCGGTGAGCCGAGATTGTGTTATTGCACTCCAGCCTGGGCAACAAGAATGAAACTCTATCTCAAAAAAAAACAAAACAAAACACCAGACAATTGTTAACTATAGTCTTAACTGCGGTCACCCTACTCTGCTGTTGAACAATAGAAGTTAATGCCTTTTCTCCAACTGTATGTTTGTACCCATTAGCCCACCTCTCTTTACCCCTTACCTATCCCTACCTTTCCCAGCCTCTAGTATTTATCCTTCTACTCTCCACCTCTGTGAGATCCCCTCTTCTACCTTTTTTTTTTACCTCCCACATATGAATGACAACATGCAAGATTTGTCTTTTTGTGCCTGGCTTATTTCACTTCACATAATGGCTTCCAGTTCCATTCATGCGGCTGCAAATGACAGGATCTCATTCTTTTTTATGGCTCTGATCAACCCATTTCTTGCTTAATTCTCCTGACGTAACCATGGCTTAGTGGCCTGGAAGGGAAGCCACTTCTGTGTGACAGCTTGTTGCTACTCTGATGAGGTCCAGGTTGGCTTTCAAGAGTCCCTGGCAAAGGGAGCTGTGTTTCTCTCAGTGTCCCGGTTGCTCCGGGAGAAGACTGCAGGCTGTCCTGTGAGCCATGGCTGTGTTACGTGGGCAGTGGATTTGCGTCTGTAATAGAGGCCCAAAACGAAGGCACTTAAAGAGATGAAGTCTCTTTCTTGCTCACGTCTCAGTGAGCTTGGTGATCCTGTGCTGCGAGGCTGTCCAGGGCCTGGCTCTGCCTCTCCTGTTGCCACCTTAACACAGGGCTCCCTTCATAGTTTAAAATGGCTGCCCCATGCCCATCACCATGTAGCTTCTAGCAGCCCGAAGAAGGGAAAGAAGGGCCTCTGTGTGTGGGAACTGTGAGTCCGGCTAATAGTTCTAGCACTTTCTAAGAAGGAAGTGGATATTGGTTGTTTCTGAGCATGACAGCTGGGGCTTGACACCCAGAATTCACCAGGATATCGATTGAGTGGCATCAACCCTTCGTGTCTCGTCTCCCCACAGGACTGTGGCCTGTCCCCTCTGGACTGCAGGAGCCAGTGGGGGAGTTCTGATACTTGAGCCCAGCACTGTGCTTGGCTCACCGCATGTGTCCCAGGTTTTGTCCTGGTGGCTACCAGTATCAAGTCCTCCCAGCTCCTCTCTGTAGGAGGGAACCTACCCACCTACCCCTAGTTCACAGAGGAGGAGCTGGAGGCTGTGTCAGGTGCAGGGCCAGCTGGCCAGTCCCTATGGTCCCTGGGATGGCACAGCCACCAGCTCAGTCCAGGCAACCTCAGTGGAGAGGCTGGGGTTGCCTGAGGCCCCTGGAGCCACCCTGCCTGGCTGTCTTCCCCTTGGGTTTGAGGGAATGCCCTTTGGGAGTACCCCCGACTGGGGGCTTGCTGGCAGCCACCTCAGCCCCAGGACAGGCAGGACTTGGCTTGGAAGTTCCAGGCTTAGAGAGAAGGCAGGTTGGAGGGCCCCGGCTGGCCCCAGGAAGGAGCAAAGAGAGGAGGGCCTCGTGGCTGTGAACCCCTGCTCTGTGCTGGGCTCATTGGCTAAGAGCCCACTGAGGCCACACCTGAGGAGAACCCTGCTCCCCGTGAGGAAACCCTCACGCTTGCCATTTGGGTGGCTCTGTGGTCACCCCCGTCTAAGGCTCTGAGCAGTGACTTGCCCCACGTCGGGGAGTGGGGGAGGGTCCCCTCTGGGGTGGACGCTTCTCCAGTGCACGTCTGCAGGCCCATGCTCCCTGACCTGAGGGACACCCCAGCCCGACATCCAGACACCTCCGCCACAGCCCAGGCCTGATGTCCCCTTGACCGAGGGCACTGGGGTGAAAGGGTCATCCCACTCCACACGAGGCCAGACGCTCATCTCTGGAATGTTCCTGAAGCCTCAGGAGCCCTGAGGCCTCTGCGGGACTCTGGGGTGCTATTTCTTAACCCAGGGTGGTGGAGTCTGCTGAGCCACCATGCAAGCATTTCTGGGGTCCCTGTGGAACCTTCCAGAACCTCAGATCCAGCGAACCTCATGGGGTTGGGATGTGGGAGGAGTGTGGGGCCAGGCGTGGTCTGCAGTCTTCTCCCTGCCTCACGCTCCTCTAGGAACTCACATGTCCGGATCGGATGGCTCCTCAAAATGGCCGGGGTGGGGTGGGGTGCCCTTCGCTTTCCTCCCCTCTTTCCGCCTTGCAGTCAAAAAGCAGCCTGCGCTGTGGTGTGTGGGCTGTCGGGCCGGCTGAGAGCTGGTCCCCTGCCTTTCAGCTTAGGGCTGTGGGGACCTTCCAGGGTCCCCTGGGTGGGAGTGCCAGGCCTGGGGCGGCGAGCCCTGGAGGAGCCTCTGGGCCTGAACCTTACCCTGCCGGCTCTCTGCCTGGCAGCACTGCAAGTCTAGTTTTCAGATCTCTTCTCTCACATGAGGGGCCCTTCGTGTTTTCCTCACATCTCAGGGTTGAAAGCCAGAGCCCCCGACCCTCCTGTGGAGCCCCAGATTGGAGTCTGGAGCAGCGGTGTGAGAAGGGCCGGGCACCGGCCGTAATGAGAAACAGCCGACCTGTGAAAGGGGCCCTGTGTGCGCCCCAGACACAAAGCAGGCTCTAGTCAGGAGGGGGTAGCCATGGAACCTGTCCCCTACCACCACCCAAGTTAGGATCCCAGCAGGGACCCTTGGAGTCACACATGTGGCAGCCACCCCTGAGGATCAGGCCACCCTCTTAGATGCCTCAGTGGGACGCAAGACATCGGTATCTCTTTATTTAAAGATTAAACGAGAAGATGTTTATAGCCATGGGGTGGGGATGGCGGACTGATAGGGCCAGGGCCCCCAACCCCTCGGCCGGCCTCAGGGCTCCCTGTGCCTTTCCCCAGCACCTCTTCTCCCACCCAGGCCCTCGAATCTTCTATGTCAGGCTTCGCCGCAGTGGGAAACGGGGTGGTGGAAAATGACACTCACCTGCCGGCGAGTTTGGGGGGCCTGTCTCGACGCGCCGCTCACCCAAGCCCAGCCTAACCAATGTGCAGACTACTGTACACGTTGAGAGCCTCCTGAACAGGTAGTCTGAACACTGGGTTGGCGAGGCCGGCTGTCCATCCCGCAGCACCCCCCAGGCAGACGCCGGATCCACCAGGCCAGGCCGCGCCTGAGCACCTCTGAGCAGCCAGGGAAACCACAACTCCTCCCGAGACGATCCGCTCTGTCCCTTCTGACGTGGCAAGGCTGGGGCCGGCTTGCATCTGGAGAAAGTTCTGGGTTTTCAGGAAATCCTAAAGAGTGGGGGAGGCGGAGGCAGGAGGCAGGGTTTGGGATCGTGGCTTCTGGGCTCAGGAGAAAGTCTGACTCTCTGGGGGTCGGGGGTGGGGAGGAGGGGCGCACACATGCCTGTGTGTGTGTGTGTGCGCGCGAGTGTGCGTGCCGGCAGCCCCAGGAAGGCGGCCACTGCTTTCTGGGCAGAATCGCACTGTAAACAGTTCCAGATGTGGCGTTAGCTGGAATGGCCTGTGACTCAGTTACTTGGCCCTGCTGGACGGAAGCTTCCGGCCGCATGACACGATAGAGTCAGGGCAGCAAAGGCCCTTGGGCAAACGTCCGGGCGGGGGGCAGGGCTTCTGCAGAGCCCCCTCTCCTGGCCCCTTGTAAAGCCCCCAAAACTCTTCCCCGAGAGGCAGGAGGGACTCAGGCCCTGTGTTACCCAGCCTTGCCTGGGATGGGGGGTACAGGCCTTCTTCAACACCCTCCCTCCCTTGGGTCTGCAGCGGTGTCCCTCCCTCCATGGCCACCGGGCCGCTCTTCTATGCTCTGCTCCCTCCACAGCCACTGGGCCCCTCTTCCTATGCTCTGCCCTGCTTCTTCCTTGCCTAGAAGGCTAATTCTGGAGCCACTCACAAGAGCAACCAAAGAAAATCCCGAGTGCTCATGGGCACCAGCTCTGCAGCGGGCACCGAGCTCCTCCGTCCTCCTTGGACAGATGAGGAAACCAAGGTGCAGATGGGGGGATGGTGGAAGTGGCTTGCCTAAGGGCACACGGCCAGGAAAGGGCAGGGCTGGCATCACCTCAACCATGCTGAGCTCCTAACGCCTTGAGACTGAGCCCATGTGCCAAGCCCACTGCTTCATCCTGGCTCCCCTTGCAGAGTCCTGACACTCCCAGCCGGCCCCCACTTGCCAGGGAGCCCCAGCTGCCTTCTCCACAGTCACTGTGGCTGCTCTTAAACTTGGAGGCGGCATGCAGGTTAGGCTTTGTGCTGGGGCAGCACAGTGAGGGGACATGAGAGGAGTTTCCAGAGATGGCCCAGGGAGAAGAAAGGCCAGGGGCACTGTGGAGAGGACTGGGCTTTGGGTCACAGGGACCTGGCCTCTGAAGTCCTGCTGTGGCTTGCACTGCCTGCTATGTGGCCTTGGGCAGCCAGCTTCCCTTTCTGAGCTGGGAGGGATCCGTGAACTGAGATGAAGCAGTGCATGGCATGGGTCCCCAAGAGCTGCTGCTGTGGCGGGTGGGCACACATGTCACTGGGTGAGCGTGGGGCTCCAGGGTGCCATCCCCAGCTCCGTGACTGGCCAGCCCCTTGCCCCTGGCTGAGGGGCCCAGCTCCTCTGAGCTGCCCCCTAGCATTTTGGGCAGCCATGCCCGGTACTTGTTTGGTGCTTCCTGAACAGGGCCAACCTTTGAAAGCAAGTGATAGGGCCAGGTGCAGTGGCGCACACCTGTAATCCCAGCACTTCGAGAGGCTCGCTTGAACCCAGGAGTTTAAGACCAGCCTGGGCAACATAGTGAGACCCCATCTCTATTAAAATAATGATAATGATAATAATAAAAAAAGGGACTAAGACTTCTGCAGCACCTGGCCCAGGTGTCAGCTATCCAGCCCTGAGATGTCCTAAAGCGGCAAGGTTGAAATCTCAGCCCTGCTCCTCTCTGCCTCAGTCTTCACCTCTGTAAAATGGCATCACAGAGGTAACTCACTCCTACGCTCGTTTCAAAGATGGAGCCCAGATAAAAGTTCCACTCACTCCACGCAAGGCGAGGGGTGGTTGTGTTGTGCATGCAGTCAGCCACATGTCAGCAGTGAACTCAACAGGAGAAACTGAGTCAGTCCAGTGGCAGTCAGCCATCTAGGTCAATAAGCACAGGCAGTCAGGCACCTAGGTCAGCAAGCGCAGAATACGTGATGTGTTGTGTGAGGGGAAAGGAGGGTGGAAGTGGGGAAGGTATGGGTGGAGTTAGGGCAAGAGGGAGCCATGCAGGTGTCTGGATCAGGCAGTGGCCTGGGTCGTCCAAAGGCCCTGGGGTAGGAACCCACCTGGGATACTCAGGGAGCATCATGGAGGGCAGCGTGGCTGGGACAGAGTGACGGACGGGGAGGGGCTGGCAGATGGGCTCATCCACAGCAGCGACCAGCAGCATTGAGAAGCCCCTAGGGCTGGTGGTGGCGCACGCTGCACGCTCTGGCCTGGGGCATCCTGAGTTGTCACGTGGACAGCACAGGGTGACTCTTTTCCGTCCACCCTCAGGAGAAAGAGAAGAAGTACATGCTGCCTCTGGACAACCTCAAGATACGTGACGTGGAGAAGGGCTTCATGTCCAACAAGCACGTGTTCGCCATCTTCAACACGGAGCAGAGGTGAGGGCCCCAGGGTCCCGGGGAGGGCTCGGGGTGAAGACCAACGGCCTCATTCACACTCCACAGCCTTCACTGAGCACCTGGCTGTCAGCAGCCCCTGCCCTTGGGACCGACCTTCTAGAAAGGGAGTCGGGTGAGAAACAGCAAATGCCAGGGATGCTTCCGGTGCTGGGTCAGAGGTGACCTCTCTGGGCAGAGACCAAGTCAGGATGAAGGCAGGGTCCAAGTCAGGTGGAAACATGGGAGAGTTCTGAGCACAGGGTAACCAAGACCTGGCTCAGGTGCTCGCAGGCGCCCTCTGGTGGCTGAGAGGGAAACAGTATGAGAGGGTGGGAGACCGGGGACCAGGGCAAAGGCCACTGCCTCGTCCAAGTGGGCGATGATGGGGCCACACCCCATAGGGAAGAAGGGTGCAGATTCTGGGTAGAAGAGTCAGGCAGAGCCCTGGTGGGCATGGATATGAGAGAGAAAGGCACCGATGGTGACCCTGAGTACCTGGGCCTGAGCTCCTGCACTGCCCCGGCTGCTGCCATTGGCCGAGGTGGGGAAGGCAGCGGCAGGGTAGACCTGGAGACAGCCAAGAGCTCCGTTTAGTCCAATCCAAGGGAGAGGGCGCATCAGGCAGGCACCTGGATAGATCGAGGAGTGTGACGTCCAGGAACGAGCTCCAGTCTGGAATGTGAACTGGGCAGTCACCATTGTGTAGACAGTATTTCAAGGGATGAAACCAGATGAGCTCCCAGGAGACTGAAGCTGGAGAATGGGAGGCCCCAGGAAGCTCACAGTACATCTGTCCCATGAAGCAGTGGCTGGAGACTTTAGCAGGGACACTGCTCTCAGGAAGAGACCCGGCTGGCGGGAGGGCTCCTCCCATGCTCAACACAATCGCGCTCATCCAGGAAGCAGGGCCCACCTGAGTCAGGGCTTAGCTGTCAGCAAAGGCCCGGTGGTACCCTGAGACCCGCAGGCAGGCACTGACATCCTCCCTGCTGGCCCCAGCACCTCCTTGCCTACTGCTAGGCTACACCCACCAACTCCAGCTGAGTCTCCTGGTTCCCTCCTGCTTTGCTCTGGCTGGCCTAAAGCTCTGAGACCCATTTGTCCACTAGCTGGCCCTGAAAACCTTCATAGCTCTTCTAGGCTTGCCCCTGGCCGTATGGCACCTGGCAGCTGTCCCAGGTCCCTGAGCCGTGTGCCTCCTCTACAGGGAGGGTGACGATATTACCTGATACATCTTTTAAGAGCAGGTTCAGGAAACCCAGAGTAATAGCTGCAAAAACAAGATAGATGGTTGATGGGTTTTTATGTAAATCGAGTCCAGACTTTAGTATCCCAGGCAAAGTGGAGCAGCTCCACAGGGATCGGGATCCAGGCCCTGCATGTTCCTCAGGATTCCACCTGGTGTGCAGAACCCGAGCTCTGCGGTAGGACAGTCCTGCCACGAAATCCTGATTCTTTTTTTTTTTGAAACAGAGTTTCGCTCTTGTTGCCCAGGCTGGAGTGCAATGGTCAATCTCAGCTCACCGCAACCTCTGCCTCCTGGGTTCAAGCGATTGTCCTGCCTCAGCCTCCCGGGTAGCTGGGATTACAGGCATCCACCACCATGCCTGGATAATTTTTTATTTTTAGTAGAGACAGAGTTCTCCATATTGGTCAAGCTGGTCTCAAACTCCCGACCTCAAGTGATCCACCCACCTCGGCCTCCCAAAGTGCTGGGATGACAGGCATGAGCCACCATGCCTGGCCCAAAACCCTGACTTCTACTTCTTTGCCCAAAATGGCTGCCCAGGCTCCGGCCATTGTGATGATGTTCCAGGCAGCAGCAGAAAGGAAGACAGGAGGAGTTACAAGGGCATGCCTCTCCCCTCACAACCCCATCCAGAGGTCGTTCAGGGCAGCCACTTGCTGACCACAAACCCAAGTCTCACTTAAAGGCTTTGGGGGCAGCTTGGCTGTCTCAACCACACCTGCATGTGGGACAGGAAAACATGCGTGGCATGTGGCACGGGGCCTGGCCTATAGACCACCATCTGCAAGCATTGTTTAGCATCCATTCCATTTATCTCCCAGCTTTGAGACCCTGGGTCTTTTTTTTTTTTTTTTTTGAGATGGAGTTTTGCTCTGTCACCCCCAGGCTGGAGTGCAGTGGCGTGATCTCAGCTCATTGCAGCCTCCACCTCCCATGCTTAAGTGATCCTCCCACTTCAGCCTCCCAAGTAGCTGGGACTACAGGTGCACGCCACCATGCCCAGCTAATTTTTGTATTTTCTGTAGATATGGGGATCTTTCTGTGTTGCTCAGGCTGGTCTCCAGCTCCTGAGCTCAAGCAATCCCCCTGTCTCAGCCTCCCAAAGTGCAAGAATTACAGGTGTGAGCCACCATGCCTAACCTTTACAAAAATTTTTTTGTTTTGTTTTGACACGAAGTCTCACTCTGTCACCCAGGCTGGAGACGGTGGCACAATCTCGGCTCACTACAACCTCTACCTCCCAGGTTTAAGTGATTCTTCTGCCTCAGCCTCCCGAGCAGCTGGGACTACAGGAATGCGTCACCACTCCCGGCTAATTTTTTTTATTTTAGTATTGACGGGGTTTCACTATGTTGGCCAGGCTGGTCTCAAACTTCTGACCTCAGTTGATCCTCCTGCCTCGGCCTCCCAAAGTGTTGGGATTACAGGCGTGAGCCCCTGTGCCCGGCCAAAATTTTTTTTAAAAAAACTCACAGCCGGGCGAGGTGGTTCATGCCTGTAATCCCAGCACTTTGGGAGGCCGAGGTAGGCAAAACACCTGAGGTCAGGAATTCGAGACCAGCCTGATCAACATGGAGAAACCCTGTCTCTACTAAAAATATAAAAATTAGCCAGGTGTGGTGGCACATGCCTGTAATCCCAGGTACTTGGGAGGCTGAGGCAGGAGAATCCCTTGAACCTGAAAGGTGGAGGTTGCGGTGTGCCAAGATTGCACCATTGCACTCCAGCCTGGGCCACAAGAGTGAAACTCCATCTCAATAATAATAATAATAATAATAAATTTCTGGTGGACAGTGCTGCTCTGGGCTTTCCTGAAAATGTCCCAGTGGGAGCTTCCCAGCTACAGTGGGTGTCAAGGGTCACATGCCTACTTCTGGGGGCCCAGGAAAAGAGAAGAGTCAGCTAATCCAACAGAAATAAAGAAACACAGACACCTGCCGAGCTAGTGCACAGTGATCTTCTGCGTAGGCATCACTCACCATGCCTGGGTTGGGTTTGGGTTCCTGATCAGTCAGAAAGACCCCTAGAGCCCACTCCTCCCGGTGGTCTGCCAGACCCGTGGCAGGGTCAAGCCTGCTCCTCTCCCTCCCCCCGCAGAAACGTCTACAAGGACCTGCGGCAGATCGAGCTGGCCTGTGACTCCCAGGAGGACGTGGACAGCTGGAAGGCCTCGTTCCTCCGAGCCGGCGTCTACCCTGAGAAGGACCAGGTGAGGAGCCGCCCTGCGCAGCGGCGGCCCAGCGGCCCCCACCTGGGAGAGGAAGCAGAGCTGGCTTTCCCCAGGACAGGTCATTTTCAGGCCATGTTAGCCAGGAGTCTCTGAAATCATGTAGCAGATGCCCACTTGAGCAAGCAAAGGAGAACTTGAAGATACTTTGTCATCAGGGCCCAGAATGTTCCCTCACGGAAGCCAGTGTCCAGGGCACGCAGGGGATGGGGTACCGCCTTCTTTGTTCTCCTCTCTTTTCCCCTCCATCCTGAGGTGGAGTGAACATGGCCACCCTTGGCCCCAATATTAAAATGTCTTGCCGGGCGCGCTGGATGGGTCGCGCCTGTAATCCCAGCACTTTGGAAGGCTGAGGCAGGCAGATCATTTGAGCTCAGGAGTTCGAGACCAGCCTGGCCAACATGGTGAAACCCCGTCTCTACTAAAACTACAAAAAGTAGCCGGGCATGGTGGCACATGCCTGTAATTCTAGTTACTCGGGAGGCTGAGTCAGGAGATCGCTTAAACCTGGAGGTGGAGGTTGCATTGAGCTGAGATCATGCTATTGCACTCCAGCCTGGGCGACAGAGCGAGACTCCATCTCAAAAATAAAATAAAATGTCCTAAGGTTGGGTGTGATGGCTCACACCTGTAATCCCAACACTTTGGGAAGCGATGCGGGCAGATCCTTTGAACCCAGGAGTTTGAGAACAGCCTGGGCAATGTTGCAAAACCCTGTCTCTCCAAAAAATACAAACATACGCAGGCGTCGTGGCGCACCCCTGTAATCCCATCTACTCCAGGGGGCTGAGGTGGGAGGATCACTTGAGCTGTACCCAGGAGGTTGAGGCTGCGGTGAGCCGTGTTTGTGCCACTGCACTGCAGCCTGGGTGACATAGCAAGACCGTGTCAAAAAGAACAAAAAACAAAAAACGATGTTCCAATGCCCAGGTGAGGGGATCCACCCCAGCATCAGCCAGTGTCACCCCATTGTTTGGGCAGCTCTGGCCCGGGGCAGGCAGGCCTACCTGGTACCAGTGGGGCTGTCAGGGGCCAGCCTGGGGTCAGTTATTGGTGGGACAATAGGGCAGATGGTTTCCAGAGAACCAGGACTTGCCTCAGGCCACAGTCACCCCTCAGCACCTCCCCTCCCGCTCGCAGGCAGAAAACGAGGATGGGGCCCAGGAGAACACCTTCTCCATGGACCCCCAACTGGAGCGGCAGGTGGAGACCATTCGCAACCTGGTGGACTCGTACGTGGCCATTATCAACAAGTCCATCCGCGACCTCATGCCAAAGACCATCATGCACCTCATGATCAACAATGTGAGTGGAGAACTAAAAATGAGAAGGAGGCAGCTGAGTGCGGTGGCTCAGGCCTGTAATCCCAGCACTTTGGGAGGCCAAGGCGGGCGGATCACTTGAGGTCAGGAGTTCAAGACCAGCCTGGCGAAAATGGTGAAACCCCACCTCTACTAAAAATACAAAAACGAGGCCGGGCGCGGTAGGTCACGCCTGTCATCCCAGCACTTTGGGAGGCTGAGGCGGGCGGATCATGAGGTCAGGAGATCGAGACCATCCTGGCTAACACGGTAAAAGCCCGTCTCTACTAAAAATACAAAAAAAAATTAGCTGGGCGTGGTGGCAGGTGCCTGTGGTCCCAGCTACTTGGGAGGCTGAGGCAGGAGAATGGCATGAACCCGGGAGGCAGAGGTTGCAGTGAGCTGAGATCGCGCCACTGCACTCCAGCCTGGGCGACAGAGCGAGACTCCATCTTAAAAAAAAAAAAAAAAGATATAACAGGATTATTCTGCCAAGGTTAAGGAAATAAATAAATAAGCTAAAACAGGAGAAAAGATATCAATAGAAGAGGCAAGATACTAGAAGTAAGTTGAATAAGAATCTCATAATCAGCCTGGGCCACATGGTGAAACCCCATCTCTACAAAAATTACAAAAATTAGCCAAGCATGGTGTCACGCACCTGTGGTCCCAGCTACTCGGGAGGCTGAGGCAGGAGAATTGCAAAAACGTCTGGGGGTGGCCCCGCCCTGTGGGAGACGTTTTTCCAGCAATCACTGTGGGTTCTGGGTTGGGGTGATGTGCAAGCCTGACCCTCCCCAACCCCTGCCCACAGACGAAGGCCTTCATCCACCACGAGCTTCTGGCCTACCTATACTCCTCAGCGGACCAGAGCAGCCTCATGGAGGAGTCGGCCGACCAGGCGCAGCGGCGGGACGACATGCTGCGCATGTACCATGCCCTCAAGGAGGCGCTCAACATCATCGGCGACATCAGCACCAGCACCGTGTCCACGCCCGTACCCCCGCCCGTCGACGACACCTGGCTCCAGAGCGCCAGCAGCCACAGGTCCGGAATCCTGGTTCCCCTGCCCTCAAGCATTCAGCCCGCAGGTTCCTGGCCTTCCTGTGTGTCCTGCAGGGTCCTGGCAGGAAACAGGACGCAACCCAAGGGTGGGCAGGAGAAGGGGTGGCACCCAGGGCTGGGCACTGTGGGAGCTGCTGCCCTGCTGCGGCCGGAGGAGGGAGAGAAAGGGTATGGGGGCCAGCCAGCCCCGCAGCTCTAGGGCAGGACCTTGTGAATGAATACCCTGCCTGCCTCTGCGGGTGCCTTCCGTCGGCACAGCCCAAATGGAAGCCGGGGTAAGAGGCTGGAGGGGCAGCAGCCGCAGGAGAGAGACGAGCCTCCTCAATCACAGAGTACTGCAGATGGGAGGCTCTGGAGGGGCAAACGCAAGGCGTGGCCAGAGCTGCCGCCGCCCCTGAGTTGTCCATTGAGGCTGTCGGGCAGGGAACCTCAGAGGGGGCCGCCCTGCAGAGCCCTTGGGGAACCATGGCGTTCCCTAGGGGGAGGACATCGTACCCAGGCCTGCAGGCAGCAGGTGCTGAGGCCCAGGAGGGAACCTGGGTGTCTGGACAGGGCTTGCAGGTTCCACGGCCCCTGGAGGCATTAGGGCTTGATCTGGAGGACTCTGGAAGTGTCTTTGTCTGTGAGGGTGGATCCCAGGCCCAAGACCTGAGGGGGCCCTGTGAGTGCGAAGTGTCTGGCCGTGTGGGGGCTGTGGGGATGAGGTCAGAGGGCAACCAGAGTCCTTGGGGGCCGAGGGCAAGGGAAGGTGGGACTAGCGCTCAGGTTGGGGTGGGAGGATCCCACTGCACCTGCACTGTCCCCCCCAGCCAGCCCCCACCTCGAGTTCTGGCAGCCACAGTGGCATGGCGGGGGCTCCTACTCCATCTGTATCTGTAGCTCACAGCCTCTCCTTCCTCACAGCCCCACTCCACAGCGCCGACCGGTGTCCAGCATACACCCCCCCGGCCGGCCCCCAGCGGTGAGGGGCTCCACTCCAGGGCCCCCCCTGATTCCTGTGCCCGTGGGGGCAGCAGCCTCCTTCTCGGCGCCCCCAATCCCATCCCGGCCTGGACCCCAGAGTGTGTTTGCCAACAATGACCTCTTCCCAGCCCCACCTCAGATCCCATCTCGGCCTGTTCGGATCCCCCCAGGGATCCCCCCAGGAGTACCCAGGTAAGGCTGACCCTCTGCCCTCCACCCCAACTGCCTGCACCCTGGGGTCTCTCCTGTCTTACTTCCTCCAAGTGAGCTCTCACCACGTGCCCAGCTGCTGGAGTGGAGGAATCGCCCTCATCCCTGTTTGGCTCACAGGAAAACAGGCCCAGATAGGTCAAGAGGCTTGTTCAGTGTCTCAGAGTAGCCTCCAGCTTGCCCTCTGCCCACTGGGGTGCGCCACCAGGCAGCTGGGAAACCCTCACGCTGGGCACCTCCTCCCACTGTTTACCTCCTTCTCCTTCCTACCCCTGCCTGCCTCAGCCTACCCCGTGGGCCAGGCTTTATTCTCCCCACTTCTCCAGTGGGGAAGCTGAGGCCCAGGGAGGGCAGGGGCCTCACCAAGGGTCAAACAGCAGGCGAGTCGATGCCTGGGTTTGGCACTCCTCCCCAACGCCTTGGTGGCTTGCGGAGGTCAGTCTGGTGAACACCGTGGGGTGGTGTGTGGGTGGGGGCTGGGTCCTCAACCCAGGCCTGCCTCCTGCTCACGGCCTCACTGCCGTCTCCCCCTCCCCACCTGTCTTTCTTCTCTTTGCAGCAGAAGACCCCCTGCTGCGCCCAGCCGGCCCACCATTATCCGCCCAGCCGAGCCATCCCTGCTCGACTAGGCCTCGAGGGGGGCGTGCTCTCGGGGGGGCCTCACGCACCCGCGGCGCCGGAGCTTCGGTGGTCTGGGGCCCTCTGCCGCCCCTATGCCGGGACCAGGCTCCCAGTGGGCAGCCCTGGCCTCTTCCTTAACGCTGGCCCCGGTCCAGGGCCGGCCCCCATGCCTGGCTGGACACCGCACTGCGCAGAGGGGCCCTGGAGCTCCAGGCAGGGGGCGCTGGGGTGATGCACTTTGGGGGATGGAGTCTCAGGGTGGCAGAGGGGGATCTGAACCCTTGACGCCATCCTGAATGAGGGGTCCAGCCTTAGGGGGACTCTGCCAGGGTCTTCTCGGGCTGGGAAGGCCCATGTAGGGCAGGCCTTCTAGAATTGGGGGCACCAAGGGCGCCTATGTCCCCAGGCCTTGCTGGGGTGCAGGGGTATATCAACTTCTCATTAGCAGGAGCTCCCCAGCGGCAAGCCTGGCCCAGTGGGCTCAGTAGTGCCCGGCTGCCAGGCCTGAGGTGTACATAGTCCTTCCTGGCCATATTAACCACGCAGCCTGAGCCCGGCCCAGCCTCGGCTGCCAGAGGTGCCTTTGCTAGGCCCGGAGCCGTTGGCCCGGGCCGGCCTTGCCCCACTCCTCTCTCCTCCTCCTCCTCGGTCCCCCAGGGTGGCTGGGCTTGGGCTATGTGGGTGGTGGTGGTGGGGGGCCTTGGGGGCCTCTCAGCTCCCGCCCATGCCTCCCTGATGGGGTGGGCCCCGGGTGGCCTCTCTCTGAGCAGACCTCACCCACTCCTCGCTCGGTTTGACCACTGTAAGTGCCTGCACTCTGTATCCTATTAATAAACTAAAATAAAGGGAAGACGCTGCTGGTGGCTGCTGTGTGGGCCTCTTGTGTTAGTGTTCGGGCTGGGGACGTGGGCGCCACCTCCCCCATCAGGCCTCCCATAAGGACGCCCAGGTCCCTGCAAACATAAGCGCCTCACACCTCCCTGAGGGCTCTGCTTTCCTGGGTGTCGCCTTTCAGAGGAAGCCACTGGATACAGGCGAGAGCTTTTACTTTCCTTCGCACGGGAGGAGTGGGAGCAGATGTTCTCCGATCCCCCACACACCCCCACGTGCACAGGCCTGGCTGCTGCCTGGTGAAGCCGGGACCCCAGTGCTCCACCCACTTCCTACCCTCAGGCCCTGCTTCTCTCACCCTCTCTTGGGGAAGCCCAGGCCTCGTGGCCCAACTGGGACTCAGTTAAACTTTGCTTTCTGATTTTTCTCTTGTGCCAGGCGACCCCCTCCATCGGCTCCCGCCAGACCTTTCTTCTGAGCTTCGTGGGAGGCCCCTCCCGCCTGTCTGGCTGCCCCCTTCGCAGGCCGGCCTGTCCTAGCTGGTGTCCCTGAGCCCCAGTCAGCAGGCTCTGTGATTTTCTGACCATAATTTATTGACTCCGATGCCCAGGCCACACCACCCTTTGTTCCAGGAGGCTTCTGCCTAGACTTTGGCCGGGCCATCCCTCATGCCTGTGTGGGGCCCCCTGCAGGAAGAGGGGCCGGGGCAGGTGGTCTTCCAGGCCCCCTTCCTGGCATTCTGTTACCAGACCTCAGCCTGGCTTGGAGGGCCCAGGTTTCCTTGTTAGGCCCTGCCCCGCACCAGGCAACGGTAACACAGGATGGAAGGCTTAGGCTAAGGCACATTTACAGTAGAGGGGCCAGGAAATCTGAGGCTCACGTTCCAACGCTGCAGTGCCCACCATGTGAGATTTCCAGGACCGTCGGTGCAGCCGCTGAGCCGTCCCTTCTGCAAGCCAGAGGTGTTCCCTGCCCACTGAGGACGGAAGGAGACTCACGGGGCCAGACCACAGGCCCCGACTGCACACTCCCATTTTGGCAGGAAACTAAAATGGGGAGGGACCCCCAAGTCTCATATGCACACACCCCGCTGCCCCTCCTTTGTCCCGTTCTTCCTTCCATGGCAGGGGCTACGTGGGCACCGGGCGCTTGTCCTGGAAGAAGCGCTTGAGTGTGCAGACCTGCAGCACGGCCACCAGCAGCAGCACCGCCACATTGACAGCTGACCAGAAGTTGACCCGCTCCAAGTTGCCCTCTTGCAGGTTGCGGTCACGTGCCTCGAAGGCCCGAAGTAGCGTCAGCATCTGGATGCTGCGCTCCAGCCGGGTCCGCATGGTCTCAATGGACTCCTGCAGGGCAGAGGGAGGGGAAGGGTCAGGCGTCCCTCCGCCCATCGGGAACCAGAGACCAAAAAAACCGGGAGATATGGAGGGAGGCTGTATTAGCCCAGGAAGGTACAGCTGCAAACACAGACTTGTTCAGGCTAAGTTGAAATCCTCGCCCTGCCACTCACCGGCTTTGTGACCATGAGTAACTTAATTAACCTATCTGAGCCTGTTTCCTCTTCTATAAGCTTCCAAGCTGCTGTGAAAATTTAATGCCTAAATAAATGCACAAGGACGAGCATGGTGGCTCATGCCTGTAATCCCAGCACTTTGGAAGGTTGAGGTGGGAGGATCGCTTGAGCCCAGGAGTTTGAGACCAGCCTGGGCTACATAGCAAAACCCCATCTCTACAAAAAATTAGCCAGGGGTGGTGATGCGCAACTAATCCCAGCTATTCAGGAGGCTGAGGCAAGATTACCTGTGTAATGCAAACACAGACCAAGACAGGAGGATCATTTAAACTCAGGAGTTCAAGACCACCCTGGCCAGCATGGTGAAACCTCGTCTCTACAGAAAACAAAAAATTAGGCATGGTGGTGCACACCTGTAGTCCCACTGAGGTGGCAGGACTGCTTGAGCCCAGGAGTTTGAGGCTGCGATGGGCTATGATCACACCACTGCACTCCAGCCTGAGTGACACAGCAAGACCTTGCCTCGCCGTAGCTCACACCTGTAATCCCAGAATTTTGGGAGGCCAAGGTGGACAGATCCCCTGAGGTCAGGAGTTTGAGACCAGTCTGGCCAACATGGCAAAACCCTGTCTCTACTAAAAACACAAAAATTAGCCAGGCGTGGTAGTGCAGCTACTCGAGAGGCTGAGGCAGAACTGCTTGAACCTGGGAGGCAGAGGTTGCAGTGAGCTGAGATCGTGCCACTGCACTCCAGCCTGGGTGACCAAGAGAGATCTGTTTGAAAATAAATAAGTCGTTAATTAAAATACTAATAAATGTACAGAACATATTTGCTTGTGGTTAAGAGAATGGTTGCTGAAACCAGCGTGGGTTCAATACCAACTCTGCTAGTTGATCTGTGTGGCCATGAGTTGCTCAGCCATCCTGTATCTCACTTTTCCCACCTGTAAAATAGGGATGATGTGAGCACGGGGTCTACTTCACAAGGTGGTTATAGAGTTTTACGGTATGAAGGTATTTATGATACGAGTTCCTTAAACCTTTACACCAGGGTTTACCTAGAAATGAACTACCTTTTTTTTTTTTTTTGAGACGGAGTTTTGCTCTTATTGCCCAGGTTGGAGTGCAGTGGCATGATCTCAACTCACTGCAACCTCCACCTCCTGAGTTCAAGTGATTCTCCTGCCTCAGCCTCCTGAGTAGCTGGGATTACAGGTGTGCGCCACCACACCCAGCTAATTTTTGTATTTTTAGTAGAGATGGGGTTTCACCATGTTGGCCAGGCTGGTCTCGAACTCCTGACCTCAGGTGATCCACCCACCTCAGCCTCCCAAAGTGCTGGGATTACAGGCGTGAGCCACCATGCCTGGCCTGAAATGAACTACTTATTTTAAGAGCTGCTACTGTTACTATAATTCGGTTGGGGGCACAACTTTGGAGGGGAGGCTAGGTCAGCCCAAGGGGGGTGCCCCAGATGAATCCTAGAGATCTGGAAGGAGTGGCCTCAGTGCACCCTGGACACACCTTGATGTCCTCCATTTTAACATCCAGCATCTCCTCGGGCTCCACAGCCTCTGCCCATCCTTCGACCTCCTCGTCATCCTGGAGGCTGTCAAAGATCAATTCAAAGAACACCAACTTCTCGGAGATGGTGCTGAAGGAGTTGTCAAAGCACAGCTTGTAGTCCCCGGCCTCCGTTGGCTCCACGCTGGGCAGACAGACACACAAACATGAACCAGGGTGGCCGGCCAGCCGACTCTGGGGCAGTCAGGGCGGTAACCTGAGGCCGCCTGGGAGGGGCAGGGCTGTAACTGAACCCAGGAAGGCATCAGGACTGAACTCACGTGTGTACCCCATCAGCCTTGCGGGACTCGCTGACCAACAGCACGCCCTGAGGGCTCTCCAGCGTGAAGTCCACGTCCAGCCCCGCACCTCCGATCACCTGGGGGACAGGTAAGAGTGGGTGGAGGGCTAGCGGTAGGCCAAGGGCGCCTGCCAAAGAGGGCTACTGCTGAACCAACACTGATCAGTACAGACCACCAAGGGCTTACCTGAACGGTGGCACACCCACAACCGGTCCCGCCCCCACCTGTCCCAATGGCTGCGCCCCTTGCCTCTACCCTCATTGATATGACAGCTTGGGGTCCATACTTTCAGCTGACCACGCACGTATCAAAAGTCTTAATGGAAGTTTACCTGACCACGCCCCCGCTTGGCTCCGCCTCCGAAAGAGGATAGGTCCAGCCTTTTTCCTTAGTCTAACTCCCAAGAAAGGCCTGTGTCGGCAACGTCCCCATAGTCGACCTATCAGCACTATTGCCACGCCCACGAGCGAGAATCCTGTCCTCTCAGAGGCTCCCTATACTTATGGTTGGCCCCGCCCACTCGATCTCTCACTCTAGTCCCGCCTTATTACTCCCCACACACCGTCCCCGCCCCATCTGTCCATCTCTTGTTAGCTCCACCCCCGCGCTCCCAAGCACGGACTCCTTCCCCTTCCTCCTAAAGCGCGCCTCGCCCCGGCCGCTTGGCCACGCCCCCTCTCCCTGACTCCGCTGGCTGCCCAGCTCGCGACCCTCTACCTGGTATTCGGTCTCGAGGCTTGCGTTGGCCGGCGCGGACTGGTAGAAACACTGCTTCCTCCCCGCCGGCAACAGGAACGTGAACTCACCGTCTTGGATTGGCGGGGGCCCCGCCCCTCCCACCCCCACTGGTGGCATTAGTAGCCACAAGGCCAGGGCTAGGGCCGCGCCGGCCGCCATCATCCGGGTCACCCTCTGGTCTGCAAAGGGGTCGCGGCTCCTTTAAGCGCTAGCCCTGCCCCCGTCCTACTCGGCGGAGCTCATTGGCAGTCGCTTCTGTACGTTGTCCGTAACCAGAGGTGCCAGGAGTGAAGGACCCCTCCAGAGGGACAGGCTGCCCGAATGAGTGCCTGATGCGCCCGGAAACACTCAACCGTCTAGTAATACTTTTCCCAAAGGCTTCGGCTCTCCTCTCGGCCGCTGGTGGAGGAAAATTACAAAAATAAGTGCCACAATGGCGCATCTTTTGTAGGCAGTAGCTAAGACAACTAAAGTTAGAGGCGGCAGGGTCCGCTTTAGGCACCTCCCCGCGGTTTTCCCACAGTGCGCCGCGCGAGACAACCTTTGGCGGGATCGACGGGGTGGAGTGGACCCAAAAATAGCGACTAGGCGTGGCCCTGTACGCGACCCGTAGGGCTCGCGTATAAAAAGGCTTAGCTGGGGGGCGGGGCGGAGATAAGCTGTGGCGTCGTGTTTTGCTTGCCCTGGGAGCGTGGCTCCAGGTTCGACGCCTTTAGAGCCTTAGAAGCATCAGCGTATCAGTTTCCTCGTAAGTCGGGAGTGATGGAACGACCACCCTATAGTCGAGCTGTGAGAATTGAGATGAGGCTTGGTTCATATTTAGCACTTTCCTGGCTTATAGACAGTGGAGGGGTGTGGCCACACCTTGCACCTCAAGGGCCAGCAGGTAAACAGAGCCATTACAGTAGACTCGGGTCAGAAAAACCACAGCCCAGGTAGGAAGAGGTGAGGAGAGTGTGGGACTGGGAGCCACCTTGCGATTCTCCCACATTGCTTCAGGCGTCGAACATGGCGTCGAACTGGGAGCTACATTTCAGCTCCTGCCCCACCCATTACTTGAGGCAGTCCCTTTGTTGAGCGTCAGTTTCCTCTTCTGCAAAATGAGGAAAATAGGTCTATCCTACTGGGCTGTCTTAAGGATAAGTGAAATGCTTGTTGAGTGCTTACCTCCACAGTGCGTGGCATATCACAGGCCCTTAGTAAATAATAATCTGTTATTTGGTTCCCATCTAAACATAAACTGTGTACACGGAAATGTTTAGTCTTCAAAGATAAACCCTGAAAAGGTTGGCAGGTGATGACAAAGACCCCTCAAATACAGCTGGCTATTGTCAGCACTTTCCTGCATTTGGAAAATTTGGGGAAGTAGCTCTTTGTAATGTCAGTTTGGTATTCTTTTTCACTCCAAGTTTTTCTATCATTTACACTCACTGCTTGGACAATTTGAAATAATAGTGGAGAATGGATGATTCCTTTTTTTTTTTCTTTTGAGACGGAGTCTCCCTCTGCTGCCCAGGCTAGAGTGCAGTGGTGTGATCTTGGCTCACTACAACTTCCACCTCCTGGGTTCTCGTGCCCCAGTCTTCCGAGTAGCTGAGACTACAGGCACGTGTCATCACACTCGGCTAATTTTTTGCATTTTTAGTAGAGACAGGGTTTCACCGTGTTAGCCAGGATGGTCTCAATCTTCTGACCTTGTGATCCGTCCACCTTGGCCTCCCAAAGTGCTGGGATTACAGGCGTGAGCCACTGCGCCCAGCCGGATTTTTTTTTTAAAGACAGGGTCTTGCTCTGTTACCCAGACTAGAGAGTAGTGAGGCCATCATGGCTTACTGCAATCTCGACCTCCTGGGCTCAAGTGATTCTCCTGGCTCAACCTCCTGAGTAGCTCGGACCACATGCCTAATTTTTTGTAGAGATGAGATGTCCCTATGTTGCCCGGACTGGTCTCAGACTCTTGGACTCAAGCCATCCACCTGCCTCCTCACCCTCCCAAACTGTTGGGATTACTAAAATTGATATTTAAAAAATACAGTAAAATTCACATTGCATAAAATTAACCATTTTAAGGCCGGCTGTGGTGGCTCACGCCTGTAATCTCAACACTTTGGGAGGCTGAGGCAGGCGGATCACAAGGTCAGGAGATCAAGACCATCCTGGTTGACATGATGAAACCCCGTCTCTACTAAAAATACAAAAAATTAGCCGGGCATGGTGGCAGGCGTCTGTAGTCCCAGGTACTCTGGAGGCTGAGGCAGGAGAATGGTGTGAACATGGGAGGTGCAGCTTGCAGTGAGCCAAGATGATGCCACTGCACTCCTGCCTGGGCGACAGAGCAAGACTCCGTGTCAAAAAAATAAAAATAACTATTTTAAAATTAGCAATTCAGTGGCATTTAGTACATTCCAATGTTGTGTAGTGACTTCTGTGTAGTTCCATTTTCATCGGCCCAGTAAGGATCCCTGTACCCATTAAGCAGTGATTCGGAAACGGCCTCGTTGTCTTGAGTCACAGCCAAAGTTTGTTGTCTCACAGCCGTGGAGAACAAGGACCGGGACACACACACAGTGAGGTTGAGAACGAAAGTTTAATAGGCAATGGCGAAAATAACTCTCTGCTACAGAGAGGGGTCCCAGAAAAATGGTTGCTGGTCCACAGCAAAATGCAGAGGTTTTATAGATGAGCTGGTGAGGAGGCAGAGCCTGATTTACATAGGGGCTGAAAAACTGGTTAGAATAGGTGTGCCGTTTGCATAGGGTGCGAATTTCTGGTATCTGCTAATCTTTCATTATGCAGCTGGGGTCTCTACCTGAGCTGTGCCACATTGCTCTTTTCTTTTCTTTTCTTTTTTTTTTTTTTTTTTTTTTGAGACAGTCTCGCCCTGTCACCCAGGCTGTAGTGCAATGGCATGATTTAGGCTCACTGCAACCTCCGCCTCCTGGGTTCAAGGGATTCTCCTGCCTCAGCCTCCCAAGTAGCTGGGATTACAGGCGCCTGCCAGCATGCCCGACTAATTTTTTGTATTTTTAGTAGAGACAGGATTTCACCACTTGGCCAGGCTGGTCTCGACTCCTGACCTCAGGTGATCTGCCCACCTCTGCCTCCCAAAGTGCTGGGATTACTGATGTGAGCCACCTTGCCCAGCCCCATGTTGCCCATTTCTTAGTTCCTGTATACGTGGTAGCAAAAACGGGGAGATGGAGCCTCCGTGTTGGATATGCCTGGCTCCCAGGTACCCCTTTTCTGTTGGTGCAGCTACCAGCATTCCCACGTGCAAGCTTCCAGCTTCCTTATCTATGTTTGCAGCTTGAGTTTCCAGGCTGCTCTTTATTAGAAAAGAAATTATTTAGGGGGCTACTTTCTGTTAGAATTAAGAAATTCTTCACGCCTGTAATCCCAGCACTTTGGGAGGCCAAGGCGGGTGGATCGCAAGGTCAGGAGATCGTAGCCATCCTGGCTA
Organism: Papio anubis; assembly: GCF_008728515.1. Lineage (NCBI taxonomy): Eukaryota > Metazoa > Chordata > Mammalia > Primates > Cercopithecidae > Papio > Papio anubis. Next base: position 41,022,353 of record NC_044995.1, on the reverse strand, counting down.
ACACGGTAAAACACCATCTCTACTAAAAGTACGAAAAGAAATTAGGCTGGCGTGGTGGCGGGCGCCTGTAGTCCCAGCTGCACGGGAGGCTGAGGCAGGAGAATGGCGTGAACCCGGGAGGCAGATCTTGCAGTGAGCCAAGATCACACCACTGCACTCCAGCCTGGGCGATAGAGCGAGACTCTGTCTCAAAAAAAAAAAAAAAAAGAAACTCTGCTGAGAATTCTTTGCCCTCACTGTTTGCCTAAATAATTTCTTTCTAGTCTCCTGTGTGAACTCCTCATTCCACTTTGCCCCCAGTCTCTGGCAACCAGCCATGTACTTTTGGCCTCGAGGGATTTGCCTGTTCTGGATATTTCATATGAATAGAAGCAGACAATGTGTCACCATTTGTATTGAACTTCTTTTACTTGGCATGTTTCTAGGGTTAGACCATGTATGGTCCTTTTTATGACTGAGTAGTATTCTATTGTATGCACGTACCACAATTGATTTTTCTTTCCTTCTTTTTTTTGTTGAGACAGTCTCGCTATGTCACTCAAGCTGGAAGGCAGTGGTGTGATCACAGCCCCCTCCACTTCCCAGGCTCAAGTGATCCACCTCAGCCTCCCAAGTAGCTGGAACTACAGGTGCACGCCACCACATGTGGCTAATTATTTTTCTCTGGAGACAAGAGGTCTCCCTGTGTTACCCAGGCTGGTCTTTAACTCCTGGGCTTAAGTGATTCTCCTGCCTCAGTGCCCAAAACACTGAGATTACAGTTGTGAGTCACTGTGCCTGGCCTCACAATTTCTTCAGCCATTCATTATTGATGGACAGTAGGGTTATTTCAAGCTTTTAGCTATTGTGAGTACAGCTGCTGTTAACATGTATGTATGTGTATTTGATTACCTGCATTCAGTTATTTGGGGAATAGATCTTGCAGTGGAATTGCTTGATCCTATGGTATGTCTATGTTTAATTTTTTGAGGAACAACCAAAGTGTTTTTCAGAGTGGCTGTGCTGTCTTCCATTCCCACCAACCTTGTATGAGGGTTCCAGTTTCTCCACATCCTCACCAACACTTGTTATTTTCCATTTTGTTTTTGTTTTGTTTTATTTTGTTTTTGAGACAGAGTCTTCATCAATTTGGCAGGAGTGCAGTAACTGCAATCTCCATCTCCCAGGTTCAAGCGATTCTCCTGCCTCAACCTCCCAAGTAGCTGGGATTACAGGCATGTACCACCACGCCCAGCTAATTTTTGTATTTATAATAGAGACAGGTTTTGTTTTTGTTTTTTTGAGACGGAGTCTTGCTCTATTGCCAGGCTGGAGTGTGGTGGTGCGATCTTGGCTCACTGCAACCTCTGCCTCCCAGGTTCAAGTGATTCTTCTGCCTCAGCCTCCTGAGTAGCTGGGACTGTGGGCATGCGCCACCACACCCAGCTAATTTTTGTATTTTTAGTACAGACAGGGTTTCACCATGTTGGCCAGGATGTTCTCAATCTCTTAACCTTGTGATCTGCCTTCATAAGCCTCCCAAAGTGCTGGGATTGCAGGCATGAGCCACTGTGCCCAGCCTAGAGACAGGTTTTTGCCATGTTGGCCAAGCTGGTCTCGAACTCCTGACCTCAAGTGATCTACCCACCTCAGCCTCCTAAAGTGCTGGGATTACAGACGTGGGCCACTGTGCCTGGCTCTGTTTTGTTTTGTTTTTGTTTTTGTTTTTTTATTATAGCCAAACTAGTGTATGCGCATCTCCCAAATGACTAGTAAGGTTGAGCCTCTTTTTTTTTTTTTTTTTTTTTTTTTTTTTTTTTTTTTTTTGAAGTCTTGCTCTGTCGCCCAGGCTGGAGTGCAGTGGCATGATCTCGGCTCACTGTAAGCTCTGCCTCCCGAGTAGCTGGGACTACAGGCACCCGCCACCATGCCCGGCTAATTTTTTGTATATTTAGAAGAGATGGGGTTTCACCGTGTTAGCCAGGATGGTCTCAATCTCCTGACCTCGTGATCCACCCATCTCGAGCTCTCAAAGTGCTGGGATTACAGGTGTGAGCCACCACGCCCGGCCTAGGTTGAGCATCTTTTTATCTGCTTCTTGGTCATATGTATATGTATATCTTCTTTGGAAGGATATCCATTCATGTATTTTGCCCATTTAAAAATTGGGTTGTCTTTTTGTTATAGGAGGTTTTCTTAATACATATTACAGAGAGGAAAAGATAGAAAAGTGAAACAAAAAACTTCTCTGGCTGGGCGCTCATGCTTGTAATCCCAGCACTTTGGGAGGCTGAAGCAAGAGGATCGCTTGAGCCAAGGAGTTTGAGACCGGCCTTGGCAACATAGACTCCCTCTCCCACCACCATCTTTACAAAGTAATAAAAAATTAGCCAGTTGCAGTGGCGTGCACCTGTAGTCCTAGCTACTCAGGAGGCAGAGGTGAGGGGCTCGCTTGAGTTCAGGAGTTCAAGGCTGCAGTGAACCATGATTGGCCCACTACACTCCAGCCTGGATGACAGTGCGACCCTGTTTCATAAACACACACGAAAAAATACCCTCTCACCAGGCGCAGTGGCTCACGCCTGTAATCCCAGCACTTTGGGAAGCCAAGGTGGGCGGATCACTTGAGGTCAGGAGTTTGAGACCAGCCTGGCCAACATGGTGAAACCCCATCTCTACTAGAAATACAAAAATTGGTTGGGTGCGGTGGCTCACACCTGTAATCCCAGCACAATGGGAGGTCGAGGTGGGCGGATCACAAGGTCAGGAGATCAAAACCATCCTGGCTAACACGGTGAAATCCCGTCACTATTAAAAATACAAAAAAATTAGCTGGGCATGGTGGCACATACCTGTAGTCGCGGTTATTTGGGAGGCTGAAGCAGGAGAATGGTGTGAACCCAGGAGGCGGAGCTTGCAGTGAGCCGAGATCGCACCACTGCATTCCAGCCTGGGCTACAGGGCGAGAGTCCATCTCAAAAAAAAAAAAGAAAAAAAAAAACAAAAATTATAGCTGGGCATAGTGGTGCGTGCCTGTAGCCCCAGCTACTCAGGAGGCTGAGGCAGGAGAATCGCTTGAACCCTGGAGGCGAAGGTTGCAGTGAGCTGAGATTGTGCCATTACACTCCAGCCTGGGCAACAGACCGAGACTCTGTCTCGAAAAATAATTAATTAAACTAAATATGCCCTCTCCCAGTGTCTGCAGATCTATGAAGGGATACTCCAGGGCTTAAACAGGATGCTAACAACTCCACCTCAGCCTTTACTTCCTGCTCATGCTAAGCCTAGAGATCAGCCAGAGGTGACAGTTTAGGGACTTTGAGGGACATGCACATTGCTTTCTAAATTCTTTGGTATAAGCCAGACACGGTGGCTCATGCCTGTAATCCCAGCATTTTGGGAGGCTGAGGCAGGCGGATCACCTGAGGTCAGGAGTTGGAGACCAGCCTGGCAAACATGATGAAACCCTGTCTCTACTAAAAATGCAAAAATTAGCTGGGCATGGTGGCACGTGTCTGTAGTCCCAGCTACTCAGGAGGCTGAGGCAGGAGAATTGCTTGAACCCAGGAGGTGGAGGTTGGAGTGAGCTGAGATCGTGCCACTGCTTTCCAGCCTGGGCGACAGAGCAAGACTCCATTTCAAAATTATTAAATAAATAAATTCTTCAGCATATATGGGTACTTTAGAAGGCTCTCATTGGCCACAGAAACATTCTCCGCAGCTTTCCACCCAGGCTTTGGTGCATCTGTGGTTTTCTTCCATCGCAATTTTTTGTTCCAGGTGGGTGTGGGTTCTTCCTTCCCTCTACAGTGTTTACAAGGAACACATTCTGAGTTGAAGACAAACGCCTTGAGTCAATCCTTCTGTAGCTTCTGGACATATTAGAACAGACCAATGCAATATAGTCATGCCTGGCTGACCAATGGGGATACTATAAGAAAAGAAAAAAAAAAAAAAAAAAAAGGCCAGGCACTGTGGCTTATGCCTGTAATCCCAGCACTTTGGGAGGCTGAAGTGGGCGGATCACCCAAGGTCGAGAGTTTGAGACCAGCCTGACCAACATGGAGAAACCCCACCTCTACTAAAAATACAAAATTAGCTGGGCGTGGTGATGCATGCCTATAATCCCAGCTACTCCGGAAGGCTGAGGCAGGACAATCGCTTGAACCTGAGAGGCGGAGGGCACGATCTCGGCCATTGTACTCCAGCCTGGGCAACAAGAGTGAAACTCCATCTCAAAAATAAACAACAACAAAAAAAACGGTGGCTGGGCTTGGTGGCTCATGCTTGCAATCCCACCATTTTGGGAGGCTGTGACAGGCAGATCGCTTCCGTCCAGGAGTTGAGAACAGCCTGGGCAACATGACAAAAACACGAGACTACAAAAACTACAAAAATTAGCCGGGTATGGTGGTGTGCGCCTGTAGTCCCAATTACTTAGGAGGCTGAGGTGGGAGGATCGCCTGATCCCAGGAGGTCCTGGCTGTACCACAGCACTGTGGTGTGGTGATCACACCACAGCACTCCAGCCTGGGTGACAGAGTGAGACCCTGTCTCTCATACATATATTCATATATCTATATAGTATATATCATATATAATTATAAATATATATTCCATATATTATTTATATAAATTTATATATAATATATATATTTTTTAGGCTGTAAGGCATGGCCTGTTTTTTCTATGATTCAAACCTCTATAGCATGTTCCTGTACTGAATTTTGTAGGTACCTGTAACAATGTATTTGTGTATCTGAACATAGAATAATACAGTAAAAGTATGGTAAGGTCACCCATGAGAGCAGCATTGTGTATGTGACCCATCACTGATAGGAATGTCGTGTGACACATGACTTCTTTGCAAATGGGGGCTGCTCTGCTACCCCCTGGTTCCACTGGAACCAGGACTGGGAACATAGGCTGCTGTCTTCAAGGCTTCTGCAGTGCTGGCGAAGGACATGGGTCAAAGGCAGGTAGAAACAACCTGGAGCTTTCCTCCCATATTCAAGGTGCCTTTTTCTCAATTCAGTGTTCGCTTGTTTGGCACAAACCTGGATTTTCTGGCCGGGCGTGGGGGCTCATGCCTGTAATCCCTGCATTTTGGGAGGCCAAGGAGGGCAGATAACCTGAGGTCAGGAGTTCGAGACCTGCCTGGCCAACATGATGAAACCCCGTCTCTACTAAAAATACAAAAATTAGTCAGGTGCGGTGGCGCACACCTGTAATCCCAGCTACTTGGGAGGCTGCGACAGGAGAATCACCTGAACCCTAGAGGTGGAGGTTGAAGTGAGCCGAGATCGTGCCATTGCACTCCGGCCTGGGTGACAGAGCAAGATTCCCTCTCAAAACAAAAACAAAAACAACCTTGATTTTCTAGTGTCAAAGGACAGAATTACAACTAAATTACAACTAATTCGGTTAAAGATCTCAATTGTCCTTATTTGTGATCATAGACTCTAGAATCTAGCAACAGTCATGAGGAAGGTCAGAGAACAGCGCAGTTTCAGTTTGGTGACGTAGAACTTTAGCAGAAGGGACTCCTTTTTGATTTTTAGTCTTCTCTGTTGGGGCTCAATGCAGAAACTTAGTCTGAACAATGGTCTCCAGTAGCTTTTACTTAATACTAGAGCTCAGATAAAGTTGATTCTGACAGGTTTTCCCACCCCGTTTTTTCTTTTCTGTTCTGTTCTGTTCTTTTTTTTTTTTTTTTTTTCCGAGACAGAGTCTCTCTCTGTTGCCCAGGCTGGAGTGCAGTGGCACAATCCCGGCTCACTGCAACTTCTGCGTCCTGGGTTCAAGCAATTTTCTGCCTTAGCCTCCCAAGTAGCTGAGATTACAGGTGCCCACCACCCATGCCCGGCTAATTTTTGTATGTTTTTTCAATGTTTCTACGCAAGGACAGGTGCCCAGAGCTCCCCACTCCACCATTCTCACTGGCCTCTGGGGTCTGAATGGGTGATTTATGTCCCTTGAGTAAACAAAACCAAAAACTCTCCTCCCTAATTATTCACCAGATATTTACTGAGCCTCTGACAGTTAATAACACAGACACTGTCAAAGCCAGGTGGAGTGGCTCATACCTGTAATCCCAGCACTTTGGGCGACCAAGTTGGGAGGATCTCTTGAGCCCAGGAGTTCCCGACTAGGCTGGGCAGCGTAGTGAGATCCCATCTCTACAAAAAAAAAATTTTTAATTAGCTGGGCATGGTGGCACATGCCTGTAGTCCCAGCAACACAGGAACCAGATGTAGGAGGATCACTTGAACCCAGGAAGTTGAGGCTGCAGTGAGCCATGATTGCCCTACTGCACTCCAGCCTGTGCAACAGAGAGAAACCCTGCCTCAAAAAAAAAACAAAAACCAGAATTCCAGGTTGTAGATTCCTGCACCATATTGACTCAGGATGTTTCTCAGCCACTTTGCCAACTGGGGACATCTATGGCCGGCAATGCCCCCAACCACCTGTGGGGGCCTGACACTGGAGGCACCCTGTCCACTCAGCCCACCTGTGTTATAGTTTGTACCTACATTCAGCAGTTCTCAAGCTCTTGTCCTGCATCCAAGAAGAATGAGGAGATGCTGACAATTGAAGGGTGAGGATGAGAGCAGAATTTTTTTTTTTTTTTGAGACAGAGTCTTGCTGTCACCCAGGCTGGAGTGCAGTGGCACTATCTCGGCTCACTGCAAGCTCCACCTCCCGGGTTCACATCATTCTCCTACCTCAGCCTCCCGAGTAGCTGGGACTACAGGTGCCTGCCACCATGCCCAGCTAATTTTTTGTATTTTTTTTAGTAGAGACAGGGCTTTACCATGTCAGCCAGGATGGTCTCGATTTCCTGACCTCATGATCCACCTTCCTTGGCCTCCCAAAGTGCTGGGATTACAGGCGTGAGCCACCACGCCTGGCTGATGGGAGGAGGAGTTTGTTTTTTTTTTCTCTTTTTGAGAAGGAGTCTCGCTCTGTCGCCCAGGCTGGAGTGCAGTGGCCGGATCTCAGCTCACTGCAAGCTCCGCCTCCCGGGTTCACGCCATTCTCCTGCCTCAGCCTCCCGAGTAGCTGGGACTACGACTACAGGCGCCCGCCACCTTGCCCGGCTAGTTTTTTGTACTTTTTAGTAGAGGCGGGGTTTCACCGTGTTAGCCAGGATGGTCTCGATCTCCTGACCTCGTGATCCGCCCGTCTCGGCCTCCCAAAGTGCTGGGATTACAGGCGTGAGCCACCACGCCTGGCTGATGGCAGGAGAATTTTTTTGAGCGACAGAACAGCTCTCAGCGAAGAGGAGATGTGGGGGTGTGGTTTCTCTTTCAGTGTTGCTGGGTCCAGGGCTTTGTATGGACTCAGAATGTGGGGAATGTGTGCTGATTGGATTGTGAGTGTGCACAAAAGGTTAAAGTGAAGACACCACTCAAAGGTGGGCACAACAGTGTAGAAAACCAATTAGAAAAGCATAGTCTCTACTAAAAATGCAAAAAATTAGCCAGGCATGGTGGCAGGCGCCTGTTGTCCCAGCTACTCAGGAGGTTGAGGCAGGAGAATGGTGTGAACCCGGGAGGCGGAGCTTGCAGTGCTCTGAGATCTGGCCACTGCACTCCAGCCTGGGTGACAGAGCGAGACTCCATTTAAAAAAAAAAAAAAAAGATAAAGGTTTAAAGTTAATGAGCTGCCTGTAATCCCACACTTTGGGAGGCTGCAGCAGGAGGATTGCTTGAGCCCAGGAGTTCAAGATCAGGCTGGGTAACATAATGGGACCTGTCTCTACAAATATATTTTTTTAATTAGCCAGGTGTGGTGGTGGACACCTGTAGTCCCAGCTACTGAGGAGGCTGAGATGGGATGATCTCTTGAGCCCAGCAGGTTGAGACTGCAGTGTGTCATGATCATGCTGCTGCTCTGTAGCCTGGGCAACAGAGCAAGACCCTGTCTCAAAAAAAAATTATTTTTAAATAGAAAGTTTATATAAGCATCCATCTTAAGAAGGTATTAATACAAATTTCTGCAGGTGAAGTTTAAATTAAAAACAGGCCGGGTGTGGTGGCTCACGCCTGTAATCCCAGCACTTTAGGAGGCCAAGGCAGGCGGATTACGAGGTCAGGAGATTGAGACCATCCTGGCTAACACAGTGAAACCCCATCTCTATTAAAGAATACAAAAAATTAGCCGGGTGTAGTGGCGAGCGCCTATAGTCCCAGCTACTCAGGAGGCTGAGGTAGGAGAATGGCGTGAACCCAGGAGGCGGAGGTTGCAGTGAGCCGAGATAGTGCCACTGCACTCCAGCCTGGGTGACAGAGCAAGACTCCGTCTCAAAAAAAAAATGAAAATAAAAACAAATTAAAAACAAAACATGAGCTAGGAAAAGAAGAGCCAATTGAACGTAAGGTAACCAGAAAAAAGAAAAGAATAAAATCAAGTCAAAAGGCAATAAAATAGAAAATAGAAAGTGAAACAACAAAGCCAAACTGTGGCACTTTGAAAAGATCAGTAACAATGATTAGCTCCTAGCAAGACCAATAAGAGACAAGGAGACTTCACTAATTTTTGTTGTCAGGAATGAAAGAAAGAACATTACTACAGACCCTACAGACATTAAAAGGATAGTAAGGGGATAAGAACAACGTTACACCAATACATTTGACAACTTAGATGAACAAATTCCTTGAAGATACACGCATGACAATTGCAATAAAGGAATATTACAGAACACTGTGGAAGAATTTACCTGGGGGATTATTCTAAGTCTAGAGGGGCCTGGAAAGTTTTCCCAGAAGTGATATTTAAACTGAGATCTGAGGGAGAAGCAGGATTTGACCAGGTTGATAGAATTTTGTTCCAGGCCAGGGAAATAGTGTGTGCAAAGGCCCTAAGGTTGGAATGAGCTTTCTGTGGCCAAAGAAAAAAGTTCACTCTAATGATGCATTTTGGTGTTTGATGACCACACGCCATGTCCTTCTTGGGTCCAAACCCCCAAGCAAACCCGATTGGCTTGAACAGAAATGTTTAATAAGATAAATGCAAACCCAGTAGTAAGAGAAACTTGGACGTTTCTGAGCTGTAAACAGGAGGCAGTTTATCCTGTGAACTCTATCACAAACTATATCCAGAACTGATCTGGAACTGGAATTCCCTTTCACCTGGCTAATCAAACTTCTGAGCCTTTTTCCTCCCTGTAACTTTACCTCGTGAGCACTCACTACCCACTAGGCATTGCATTTCCTACTACAAGTTCTTTGAATCTAATGTCCACTACTCTTTTTTTTTTTTTTTTGAGATGGAGTTTCACTCTTGTTGCCCAGGCTGGAGTGCAGTGATGCAATCTCAGCTCACCACAGCCTCCACCTCCTGGGTTCAAGCAATTTTCCTGCCTCAGCCTCCCAAGTAGCTGGGATTACAGGTGTGTGCCACCATGCCCGGCTAATTTTTTGTATTTAGTAGAGACGGGGTTTCACCATGTTAGGCTGGTCTTGACCTCCTGACCTCAGGTGATCTGCCCACCTTGGCCTCCCAAAGTGTTGGGATTACAGGTGTGAGCCACCGTGTCTGGCCTAATGTCTACTACTCTTAGCCCCATTCTGCAGAACAGTATACTGAAGGCTCAAAGGAGGTAAGCCGTGCCTGAGGTCGCAGAGGCCAAGCCCTAACCACCATGTCCTCCCACTCCTGTCCGTATTTGTTTAAATGTTGGCGCTGGTTAGGCTATGGTTTGTGTCTTGGGTGTGGGTTTCCAAACATCCCACTGCTGTCACTCTGTCTCATTCCCAGGAGTTCTCTTAGAAGGAGAGACAAAAGGCTGGGCACGGTGGCTCACTCCTGAAATCCCAGTACTTTCGGAGGCTGAGGCAGGCGGATCACGAGGTCAAGAGATCGAGACCATCCTGGCCAACATGGTGAAACCCTGTCTCTACTAAAAATACAAAAATTAGCTGGGCGTGGTGGCTCCTGCCTGTAGTCCCAGCTACTCAGGAGGCTGAGGCAGGAGAATCGCTTGAACCTGGGAGGCAGAGTCTGCGTTGAGCCGAGATTGCTCCACTGCACTCCAGCCTGGGCAACAGAGCAAGACTCTGTCTCAAAAATAAAAATTAAAAAAAAGGAAAAAATGGTGAAAACCACCTAACCATCTCATCCATTTTTTCTCCTCTAATCTGCAGATCAGCGGCCAGAGAGGTGCTCAGGTCTGATGTATGTTTGGGGAAGGGGTGGGGAGAGGAGAGAGTCCCTTTCAGTGCTCAAGCCTGTGTGTGCAACTTCCTGCCAGTGAGGAAACTCTCAGCTTGAGAATCAGCCCTGGTTCTCCTTTCCCCGATCTGGCCTCACAGGAGGAGTTGGCAGGGAGCCTTGGGCCCCTCTGGCCTCTGCCGGATTTCCCGGCCAAACGCGGGGGAGAGATGCCCTGGACCATCTTGCTTCTTGCAGCTGGTGAGTCTGAAGCCCCCCTTTCAGGTCCCCCACGCCTTTCCCCCCATCCCCTGTCCACCTTGCCGCTCTGGGGGCAGAAACCAGTGCAGGGGCTGCCGTTCCGAGGGCATCGAGGAGGCTGAGCCCTGGGCAGATGGGTTTGCCCATGAGCCTTGGAAATTCTCCAGCAGTGTTGCTTTTTTCTTGTTAGGCTCCTCATCACCCCCAAGTTTACGGATATCGGAAATATCACCCCTCTGGAGTCAACTGTGCCCACACCCCATGACTCAGCCCCGCTTGGCCTCCGAAGGCTCCTTGAGTGCTGGGGCAGGAGGAGGGTCTACCTAGGGGGATATCAGTGTGGCAGGGGTGGGTGGGGGTTGAAGGCTGGACGAGGGAGGGTTTGTGTAGACCTCAACCTGGCCAGACACTCTGTTCAGAAGCCTGTGGGCAGTCAGGAGAGAGATGGGTCCCCAGGAAACTTCATCCTGCAGGAAGCTGTGCTCCAAAACCCATATTCCTCACCCCAGCCTGGAAAAGAAGATAAAAGTCCTCTGCCCTTCCTTCTCCTGCCCTCCCCATCACTCATCCCCTCCCGCTCCTGCCACCCCCCTCACTCACCTCCTCCCTCCTGCCATGATAGCCTCCTTGCTGCTCGTTTTTTAATTTTAATTTTTATTTTTAGATAGAGACAGGATCTCACTGTGTTCCCCAGGCTAGTCACAAATTCCTGGGCTCAAGCAATCCTCCCACCTTGGCCTCCCAAAGTGCTGGGATTACAGTCATGAGCCACTGCCTCCGGCGTTTGCTCCTCCTTAAACACCCCCATGCCCCTTCCATCCCCTGGACCTTTGCCTATGCTGTTCCCTCTGCTGGAATGCCCTTCCCCAGCTCTCCAAATAGGTCCTTCCTCACCACTCAGGACTCAGCTCATGGGAGGCCAAGGTGGGAGGATTGCTTGAAGTGAGGATCTGGGCAACATAGTGAGATCCCGTCTCTATACAAAATAAGCAAAATTAGCTAGCCAGGTTCACCAGCCTGGCCAACATGGTGAAACCCCGTCTCTACTAAAATTATAAAAATTAGCCGGGCGTGGTGGCACGTAGTCCCAGGTACTCAGGAGGCTGAGGCCACTGTACTCCAGCCTGGGCAACAAAGCAAGATTTTGTCTCTAAATAAATAGATAGTAAATAAATTAAATAAAAATAAAGTAATAAGGGTATAGTTGTGCTGCTGTGTAATAACCAATGCTATTACTGAAAATTGATGGCCAGGCATGGTAGCTCACGCCTGTAATCCCAGCACTTTGGGAGGCCAAGGTGGGCGGATCTCATGAGGTCAGGAGTTTGAGACCAGCCTGGCCAATATCGTGAAACCCCATCTCTACTAAAAATATAAAAATTGGCCAGACGTAGTGCCACATGCCTGTAATCATAGCTACCTGGGAGGCTGGAGGATCACTTGAATCCGGGAGGTGGAGGCTGCAGTGAGCCAAGATCACGCTAGTGCATTCCATCCTGGTGGCAGAGTAAGACTCCGACTCAAAGAAAAATGAAAAATGCGGTGGCTCACGCCTGTAATCCCAGCACTTTGGGAGGCCGAGGCGGGCGGATCACGAGATCAGGAGATCGAGACCGTCCTGGCTGACACGGTGAAACCCCGTCTCTACTAAAAATACAAAAAATTAGCCAGGCATGGTGGCGGGCGCCTGTAGTCCCAGCTACTCAGGAGGCTGAGGCAGGAGAATGGCGTGAACCCGGGAGGCGGAGCTTGCAGTGAGCCGAGATCGCGCCACTGCACTCCAGCCTGGGGGACTGAGTGAGACTCCGTCTCAAAAAAAAAAAAAGAAAAATGAAAATTAATTCAACTACAGAGAGCCGTCACCATGTGCCAGGCAGTGTGGGGTAGGGTCACTAGCCTCCCGACTCACAGAAAACACAAGGCCGAGGGAGGGTGATCTACTTGCCAGAGGCCACAAAGCCAGGTCAGCCTCCACTCTCACCACGCACCCACCCACCTTACCGTCTGCATCGCAGGCTCCTTGGCGATCCCACGACCGTCCATCCGGCTGGTGCCCCCGCACCCAAGCAACCAAGAGGACCCCATCCACATCGCATGCATGGCCCCTGGGAACTTCCTGGGGGCAAATTTCACACTGTATCGAGGGGGGCAGGTGGTCCAGATCCTGCAGGCCCACGGAGACCAGCGCGGGGTGACATTTAACCTGAATGGCAGCAGCAGCGAGGCTCCAGGGGAACCCTTCCACTGCCAGTATGGAGTGTTAGGCGAGCTCAGCCAGCCCCAGCTGTCAGACCTCAGCGAGCCCGTGAACGTCTCCTTTCCAGGTAAGGCCATTCTATGGGATCTCACTGCCAGGGGCTTCATTTTCCCACACAGACCTCTCGTATGTACTGTTGGCTCAGAGACCTTCCCAGAAAAAGCCAGGCTTACACCCTGCCAGGACTTACTCGCCTTTCCTTTTTCCATCTTCTCAGCCAGCCCAAAAGGGGATTTGTTGGTTCACTGAGCTGAAGTCAGCTCACAGGGTCAACTTCAGGTATGGCTAGATCCAGGTGCTGAAAGCTGTCAGGAACCATTTGCCCCATCTCCGCTCCACATTGTTCTCTGTCTTATTGTCAGGTAGCCCATCTCCCTCATGGTACCAAAATTGTTGCTGTGATTCTTCCCATTTTGCAGATAAGGAACCTGAGGCACAGGAGTTATAGCTTGTACACATGTAACAGGTAGCTAGTCTGGGATGCCATTGCCTTCCAAAAACCATGAATTACACCTCCGTGACCTACATTACTTCCCCTCTTGGCCACATACTTTTTTTTTTTTTTCCCGAGACGGAGTTTTGCTCTTGTTGCCCAGGCTAGAGTGCAATGGCGTGATCTTGGCTCACTGCAGCCTCCGCCTCCTGGTTCAAGCAAGACTCCTGCCTCAGCCTCCTGAGTAGCTGGGATTACAGGTGTGTGCCACCATGCCCGGCTAATTTTTGTATTTTTAGGAAAGACGGGGTTTCACCATGTTGGCCAGGCCAGTCTCGAACTCCTGACCTCATGATCTTCCCGCCTCAGCCTCCCAAAGTACTGGAATTACAGGCATGAGCCACTGCACCTGGCTTTTTTTTTTTTTTTTAATGAGACAAGGTTGTCCAGACTAGAGGGCAATGGCACAATCATAGCTCACTTCATCCTCAAATTCCTGTCCTCAAGTGATCCTCCCACCTCAGCCTCCTAAGTAGCTGGGACTACAGGTGCGCATCACCATGCCCAGCTAATTAAAAAAAAATTATTTTAGAGATGAGGGTCTCAAAATGTTGATCAGGGCCGGACATGTCTTGGGCGTGGGTTTCCAAACATCCCACTGCTGTCACCCTGTCTCATTCCCAGGAGTTCTCTTAGAAAGAGAGACAAAAGGCTGGGCGCAGTTTCACACCTGAAATCCCAGCGCTTTGGGAGGCTGAGGCAGGTGGATCACAAGGTTAAGAGATTGAGAACATCCTGGCCAACATGGTGAAACCCTGTCTCTACTAAAAATACAAAAATTAACTGGGCATGGTGGCTTCTGCCTGTAGTCCCAGCTACTCAGGAGGCTGAGGCAGGAGAATCGCTTGAACCTGGGAGGTGGAGTCTGCAGTGAGCCGAGATCACTCCACTGCACTCCAGCCTGGGAAACAGAGCAAGACTATGTCTCAAAAAATAAAAATAGAAAAGAGGAAAACGTGGTGAAAACCACCTAACCATCTCATCCATCTTTTCCCCCTCTGATCTGGACATGGTGGCTCATGCTTGTAATCCCAATACTTTAGGACGCTGAGGTAGGTGGATCACCTGAGGTCAGAGCTTAAGACCAGCCTGACCAACGTGGTGAAACCCTATCTCTACTGAAAATACAGAAATTAGCTGGGCATGGTGGTGTGCGTGTATAATCCCAGCGGCTTGGGATGCTGAGGCAGGAGGATCATTTGAACCTGGAAGGCACAGGTTACGGTGAGCCAAGACAGTGCCATTGCACTCCAGCATGGGCAACAGAGCAAGATTCTGTCTCCAAAAAAAAAAAAAAAAAGATGTTGACCAGGCTAGTCTTGAACTCTTAACCTCAAGTGATCCTCCCACCTCAGCCTCCAGAGTAGCTGGGATTACAGATGTGAGTCACTATGCCCAGCATGAGCCACATAAGGCTTCTGAACACTTACTGTGCACCAGGAACTGTCCTTGGTCTTGCCCTCCTGCAGCTGACATTCCAGGCAGATGAGGACAGATGATAAACATGAAATCCAACATATATTCAACCTGCCAGCAGGGCACCAGATAAAATCCACCTGGGTGAGGATGTCATTATTTGAAGTAGAGTAGGGCGACTGGCCCAATGTTCTAATGGTCAGCCCTCTGGACTCTGAAGTAGAGTATTGCAATCAGGGAAGCCCTCTCTGAGGAGGTGGCATTTGAGCAAAGAACTGAATGATGAGGAGGAGCCAACCACGTGGATATCTGGGCTACGTGTTGCAGGCAGAGGATACAGGCTGTGCAAAGGCCACGAGGCTGAAGCTTCCCTGGTGTGTCTGAGGAGCCCAGTATGGCTGAAGGATGGTGAACAAGGAAGAAAATAGGGAGAGGTGGGGCAGGGAGTTCACCAGGAGGATCGTGGGGGGCCTGGTAGACCACAGCAAGGATTTTAGCTTTTTACCCGAGTGAGACGGGAACCCCAGCAGGGCTGATGTCCTTTTCTGATCTCTGAGTGAGGAGGCTGGGCATGGGTTATGGGTCAAGAAGCAGGAGGGAGGAGCCCTCGATAGCCTTCTGTGTTACCATCAGTCAGAACTTTCCTGGCCGGGTGCAGTGACCCACGCCTGTAAGCCCAGGACTTTGAGAGGCTGAGGCGGGAGGATTCTTTTAGCCAAGGAGTTCAAGATCAGCCTGGGCAACATAGTGAGACCCTGTCTCTACAAAAAAAAAAAAAAAAAATTATTTTTTTTTTAGATAGGGGTCTTGCATTGTTGACCAGGCTAGAGTGCAGTGGCGCAATCACAGCTCACTGCAGCCTCCACTTCCTGAGCTCAATCAATCCTCCCTTCTCAGTCTCCCTAGTAGCTGGGACTACAGCCTTGCACCACCATGCTTGGCTAATATTTCTATTTTTTGTAAAGACAGGGACTCACTATGTTGCCCAGGTTAGTCTCAAACTCCTGGGCTCAAGTGATCCTGCCACTCAGCCTCCTAAAATACTGGAATTACGTGAGCCACCGCACGCCTGGCTCCGGCCAATTTTTTTATTTTTATTTTTTTGGAGACGGAGTCTCACTCTGTCGCCCAGGCTGGAGTGCAGTGGTGTGATCCTGGCTCACTGCAGCCTCTACCTCCGAGGTTCAAGCAATTCTGCCTCAGGCTCCCTAGTAGCTGGGATTACAGGCGTGTGCCACCATGCCCAGCTAATTTTTGTATTTTAGTAGAGATGGGGTTTCACCATGTTGGCCAGGCTGGTCTCAAACTCCTGACCTCAGGTGATCCACCCTCCTTGGCCTCACAAAGTGTTGGAATTACAGGCGTGAGCCACCATGCCCGGCTAATTTTTTTTTTTTTTTTAAGTAAGAAGGGGTTTCACAGTGTTAGCCAGGATGATCTTGATCTCCTGATCTGGTGATCCACCCACCTCGGCCTCCCAAGGTGCTGAGATTAAAGGCGTGAGCTACCGTGTCCAGCTAATTTTTTTTTTTTTCTTAATTAGCAGGGCCTGATGGCATGTGCCGGTAGGCTGAGGCAGGTGGATCACTTAAGCCGGGGAGGTAGAGGATATTGTGAGCCATGATCGCACCACTGCACTCCAGCCTGGGTGACAGACGGAGACCCTGTCTATAAAAACATTTTTTTTTTTTTTTAATGTCTGACACAGAGTGTCACTCTGTTGCCCAGGCTGAAGTGCAGTGGCCCTCGATCTCGGCTCACTGCAACCTCTGCCTCCCAGGTGTTTATTCTCCTGCCCCCAGCCTCCTGAGTAGCTGGGACCAGGCCAACCACCCTAAGCATTTTTGTATTTTAGGAGATGGGGTTTCATTCCATGTTGGCAGGAGCCTTGAACCTTGACCTCAAGTGATTTGCTTTCCATAAATGCTCCCGCAAGCATTACAGGCATGAGCCCCACACATTTCCGCTAGCCCAAAAACTTTAAAAAGAACTTTTCGGCCGGCAGCGTGGCTCAAGCCTGTAATCCCAGCATCTCTTTGGGAGGCCGCAGGCGCGATCGCGCGTCAGGAGATCAAGACCATCCTACAACACCCTGTCCTCGCCTCTACTAAAAAAAATACAAAAATTAGCGATGTGGTGTGGCGGGCGCCTGTAGTCCCAGCTACTCGGGAGCTGAGCAGGAGACGAGAACTCGGGGCTGGAGCTTGCAGTGAGCCGAGATCGCCACTGCACTCCAGCCTGGGCAACAGAGCAGACCCGCCTCAAAAAAACAAAACTTTTTCACTGCAAAAGAATCTTGTTGCCAGCGGAGGCCAACCCGCAGCTATGACAGAGCAGTTCTCTGTCCTTCCCAGCCTCGGGCTCCTCTATCAAAGGTCTCCTTCTCTCACCTTGGCCTTGTGGTCTTGGAGTTGGGAGCGGACAACACCCCTTCTGCCCCAGGTGAATCAATGAACAAGGCTGACATTGTGAGAACACCAAGCGTCTGTCTTCTTCCCCCTCCTGGCTTAGCTCCTCACCTCCCTTGGGGTCGGGGCATCTCCTCTTTCTCCAGGAAGGGGAAGCCAAGTCCTGTGCTGAGAAGGTGACTCTGGAACTGCCACTCCCATGCCTGTGTGACTAGCTTCTGGGTGGATCTCAGGGTCTACCGTTGGGCTGGGGGTGGATGTCATCTGGCCACTGGCACCCAGACTGCAAGTAATAAAAACCGGACTCACACTGGCTCTACCAACAAGAGGGGATTTGTTGGTTCACTGAGCTGAAGTCAGTTAACATGGCTGACTTCAGATGTGGCTGGATCCAGGCGCTGAAAAATGACAGAAAGCATTTGCCTTCTCAGCTCCTCTTCTGTCTTATTCTCAGGTTGTTTCTCCCCCTCACGGTGACAAAATGGTGCCCTGAAGCTTCAGATATATATTCTCTCCTTTTTTTTTTTTGAGACCGATTCTGGCTCTGTCACTCGGACTGGAAGGCAGTGGTGCAATCTCGACTCACTGCAGCCTCCGCCTTTCAGGTTCAACACAGGCACTTGCTACCACGCCCGGCTAATTTTTGTATTTTTAGTAGAGACGGGGTTTCACTGTGTTGGCCAGGTTGATGTCGAACTCCTGACCTCAGGTGATCCACCCTCCTCAGCCTCCCAAAGTGCTGGGATTACAGGCATGAGCCACCGTGCCCAGCCATCTCTTTTTTTGTTTGTTTCTTCAGACAGGGCAGGTTCTCTCTTATGTCACCCAGGCTGGAGTGCAGTGGCACGATCTCAGCTCACTGCAGCCTCCACCTCCTGGGTTCAAGCTATTCTTGTACCTCAGCCTCCCAAGTACCTGGAATTACAGGCATGCACCACACCTGGCTAATTATTTGTGGGGTTTTGTTGTTTTTGTTTTGTTTTGTTTTGTTTGTTTTCGAGACGGAGTCTTGCTCTGTCACCCAGGCTGGAGTGCAGTGGCACGATCTCAGCTCACTGCAACCTCTGCCTCCTGAGTTCAAGCAATTCTCCTGCCTCAGCCTCCTGAGTAAGTGGGACTACAGGCACATGCCAGCATGCCTGGCTAATTTTTTGTATTTTTATTAGAGATGGGGATTCAGTGTTAGCCAGAATGGTCTCAGTCTCCTGACTTTGTGATCTGCCCGCCTTGGCCTCCCAAAGTGCGGGGATTACAGGCGTGAGCCACCACGCCTGGCCAATTATTTATGTTTTTATTTTTTATTTTTTATTTATTTTATTTTATTTTATTTTTTTGAGACGGAGTCTCGCTCAGTCGCCCAGGCTGGAGTGCAGTGGCCGGATCTCAGCTCACTGCAAGCTCCGCCTCCTGGGTTCACGCCATTCTCCTTCCTCAGCCTCCCGAGTAGCTGGGACTACAGGCGCCCGCCACCTCGCCTGGCTAATTTTTTGTATTTTTTATTAAAGACGAGGTTTCACCGTGTTAGCCAGGATGGTCTCGATATCCTGACCTCATGATCCGCCCGTCTTGGCCTCCCAAAGTGCTGGGATTACAGGCTTGAGCCACCGCGCCCGGCCTTTATGTTTTTAATATAGACAGAATTTCCCTGTGGCTAGACTGGTCTTGAGCTCCTGGCCTCAAGTAATCCACCTGCCTTAGGCTCCCACAATGTTGGGATTACATGCATGAATCACCGCTCCTGGCTTAAGAGATCTATCCTATGCAGTGCTAGGCAGAGGAGTAAAACTCTTTTCCCAGTGGTACCTCCAAAGTCCCAGACTTAGCTCTCATTGGCTCCACTTGGGTTACGTGCTCATCCTGAACCAATCATAATAGCCAGGAGTGAGGGATATGCTAATTGGCCAGACACAAAGTTTGCTAAGTCTCTTGGGTCCATCTGCATTCATGTTCTTTGGTTGGGGGTTATGGGGTAAGGGCTGGCTACTCAAAGGTTACCTGGAGAGATGGTACTGACCTGCCCACTCTCTTTTCTGATTTTCCTCCAGTGCCCACTTGGATCTTGGTGCTCTCCCTGAGCCTGGCTGGTGCCGTCTTCCTCCTCGCTGGGCTGGTGGCTGTTGTCCTGGTGGTCAGAAGAGGTAACAGCATGCAAAGAAAGCCTGGCACACAAGTTGCCAGTTGACAACTTCTGGAACGTGAAAATGTGCTTACACTCATAACTCACACCATTTTGTTTTCAGGTTCAATAATTTGTTCATCACACTCCTTTTAAAAATATTTATTTATTTATTTATTATTTTTCTTCTCAGGCAGAGTCTCGCTCTGTTGCCCAGGCTGGAGTGCAGTGGTGCGATCTCGGCTCACTGCAACCTCCACCTTCGAGGTTCAAGCGATTCTCCTGCCTCAGCCTCTCAAGTAGCTGGGATTACAGGTGTGCACTACCATGCTTGGCCAATGTTTGTATTTTTAGTAGAGATGGGGTTTCGCCATGTTTCCCAAGCTGGTCTTGAACTCCTGACCTCAGGTGATCCGCCCGCCTCGGCCTCCCAAAGTGTTGGGATTACAGGCGTGAGCCACAGTCCCTGGCCTAAAAATTTTGTATTTGGAGACTCACTCTGTCACCCAGGCTGGAGTGCAATGGCAGGATCATAGCTCGCTGCATCCTTGACCTCCTGGGCTCAAGCAGTTCTCCTGCCTCAGCCTCCAAAGTAGCTGGGACCACAGGTGCGTGCCACCACACGCAGCTAATTATTTATTTTATTTTTTTTAAAGACAAGGTCTTGCTATGTTGCCCAGGCTGGGTAACTCCTGGGTTCAAGCAATCCTCCCACCTCAGCCTCCCAAAAGTTCTGGGACCACAGGCGCACACTACCATACCCAGCTAATTTTTTAAAAATATTTTTTGTTGACTGGGTGTGGTGGTTCACGCCTGTAATCCCAGCACTTTGGGAGGCCAAGGCGGGCAGATCACCTGAGGTTGGGAGTTCAATACCAGCCTGACCAACATGGAGAAACCCTACCTCCACTAAAAATACAAAATTAGTTGGGCGTGGTGGCGCATGCCTGTAATCCCAGCTACTCGGGAGGCTGAGGCAGGAGAATCACTTGAACCCAGGACGTGGCAGTTGCGGTGAGCTAAGATTGTGCCATTGCACTCCAGCCTGGGTAACGAGCAAAACTCCGTCTCAAAAAAAAAATTTTTTTGTTGTTGAGATCGGGTCTTGCTATGTTGCCCAGGTTGGTCTTGAACTCCTGGGCTCAAGTGATCCTCCTGCTTCAGCCTCCCAAAATGCTGGGATTACAGGCATGTGCCAGCATGCCCAGCCAAATTATGTGTGTGTGTGTGTGTGTGTGTATTTTGAGATGGAGTCTCACCCTGTGACCCAGGCTGGAGTGCAGTGAGGTGATCTCGACTCACTTGCTCTATTGCCAGGCTGGAGTGCAGTGGCACGATCTTGGCTCACTGCAACCTCCGCCTCCTAGGTTCAAGTGATTCTCATGCCTCAGCTTCCCGAGTAGCTGGGACTACAGGCGCGTGCCACCACACCCAGCTAACTTTTGTATTTTTAGTGGAGACAGGGTTTCACCATGTTGTCCAGGATGGCCCAGCACTTTGGGAGGCCAAGGTGGGCAGATCACAAGGTCAGGAGTTTGAGACCAGCCTGGGCAATATGGTGAAACCCCATCTCTACTGAAAACACAAAAATTAGCCGAGCGTGGTGATGTGTACCTGTAGTCCCAGCTACATGGGAGGCTGAGGCAGAAGAATTGCTTGAACCCAGGAGGCGGAGGTTGCAGTGAGTCGAGATCACACCACTGCACTCCAGCTTGGGCAGCAGAACGAGACTCCATCTCGAAAAACAAAACAAAACACAAACAAAAATCTGAGGCCTTCCAGGCCAGGCGGGGTGGCTCATGCCTGTAATCCCAGCACTTTGGAAGGCCAAGGCAGGTGGATCACTCGAGGTCAGGAGTTCAAGACGAGTCTGGCCAAAATGACGAAACCTCTACTAAAATACAAAAATAGCTGGGCCTGGTGGTGCGCACTTGTAATCCCAGCTACTCGGGAGGCTGAGGCAGGAGAATCGCTTAAATCCAGGAGGCAGAGGTTGCAGTGAGCCAAGATTGAGCCACTGCACTCCAGCCTGGGTGACAAAGTGAGACTCTGTCTTAAGAAAAAAAAAAAAAAAAACAGAAATTGCCGGATACAGTTAGGACCAAAATCTAACACATGCTCATTTCTTTTTTGTTCTAGTTAAACTCAAAAATTTACAGAAGAAAAGGTGAGATCATCCCTGGAGACCCACAGAGGGAGGTTTGGGGATAGAAGGACACTTCCCTGGCGGGGTGGGCACTCCATGCCCCCCCACAAACAGCGCCTCCTGGTGGGCATGCTGCATAATGGGAACAGGTGCCATTTATTAAGTGCCTCCTGTGTGCTGGAGGAGTGTGCTAGGACTCTCTGAAGCTGGAGCTCCTTATCCTTATGGCAGCCCTGGAAACAGGCACTATGAATAGCCCTGTTTTACAGAAGAGAGGACTGAGGCTCAGCGCTGAGTCACAGAGCGAGCAGTTTGCCCAGGGAGAGGCCCTTCCCCATACCCCTTTACCCCCAGCTGCCAGAAAATGGTCACAATCACTCTGGATACCCACAAGCAGTTTCTAAAGAATGCCCCTGGGTGGCCGGGCGCCGTGACTCACGCCTGTAATCCCAGCACTTTGGGAGGCCGAGACGGGCGGATCACGAGGTCAGGAGATCGAGACCATCCTGGCTAATACAGTGAAACTCCGTCTCTACTAAAAATACAAAAATTAGCCGGACGTGGTAGCGGGCGCCTGTAGTCCCAGCTACATGGGAGGCTGAGGCAGGAGAATGGCGTGAACCCAGGAGGCGGAGCTTGCAGTGGGTGGAGATGGCGCCACTGCACTCCAGCCTGGGTGACAGAGCGAGACTCCGTCTCAAAAAAAAAAAAAAAAAAAATGCCCCTGGGGTTGTGCGATGCCCAATTGCACTGTAGGCGATGGCCCAGGTTCCTGGGCGCCAGGATGTCCTAACTGGCCCTGGCCTTAGTTTCTCTCCTCTGACAGTGGGGAGACATCCTGCTGCCTGGTGGTAAAGACCTGCTCTGGAGATTGAATCCCAGCTTCACCTGGCTGTGGACCTCCTACCCAGAAGAATATATATATGTATTTTTTTTTTAGACGGAGTCTCACTCTGTCGCCCAGACTGGAGTGCAGTGGCGCAATCTCAGCTCACTGCAACCTCCGCCTCCCGGGTTCAAGAGATTCTCCTGCCTCAGACTCTGGAGTAGCTGGGACTATAGGCATGCACCACCACACCTGGCTAATTTTTGTATTTTTTAGTAGAGATGGGGTTTCACCATGTTGTCCAGGCTGGTCTTGAACTCCTGACCTCAAGTGATCCCCCGCCTCGGCCTCCCGAAGTGCTGGGATTACAGGTGTGAGCCCCTGCACCTGGCCCAAGAGAATTTCCATGTTTTTTTTCTTTCCCCGGCCGAGGGGCTGTCCTACAGTGTGACAGCTCCAGAAATCAGGATGTTACTGCTTTTCTGTGAGGAAGACCCATCGGTCAGTGGGTGGGGAGCAAAGGCTATGTTTTGGTTGTGGTTTGGGGCTAGAGCTTTCCCAATCAAGCCTCCTGACTCAAGGGGCAACCCTGGTCCCTGTCACTTTCTCCTGAATTCCTTTGCAGAGATCGAGAATCCTGCTGGGCCCAGATTAACTTCAACAGCACAGGTCTGTGCCTCCACACTCCTGACTCCGGTGGGGAAAGGATTACACCTCCAAATGCCATCAGACCTCATCACACGCCAATCAAATTTCTGTGACTGCTTGTTCCCTTTAGGGTCAAAACACACCCTCACCACCTCTTCCCCTGGGTTCTCACCTTCTCTCCTTTAACTTAACCTAAAGGTCACCTCTTCTGGGAAGCCTTCCCTGACTCCCTAGACAGGGTCTGTGCCTGCTACTTACAGGAGCCCAGGACCGACCATTCTTCTTACCCCTTGGTAGAAATACAATTAGGTGGCCTGGTGCGGTGGCTCACGCCTGTAATCCCAACACTTTGGGATGCCGAGGCAGGCGGATCACAAGGTCAGGAGATCGATACCATCCTGGCCAACGTGGTGAAACCCTGTCTCTACTAAAAATACGAAAATTAGCTGGGCATGGTGGCGCATGCCTGTAATCCCAGCTGCTTGGGAGGCTGAGACAAGAGAATCGCTTGAACCCAGGAGGCAGAGGTTGCAGTGAGCCAAGATGCCACCACTGCACTCCAGCCTGGTGACAGAGCAAGACTCTGCCTCAAAAAAAGGAAGAAAGAA
The DNA here is from genome assembly GCF_008728515.1 of Papio anubis. Classification (NCBI taxonomy): domain Eukaryota; kingdom Metazoa; phylum Chordata; class Mammalia; order Primates; family Cercopithecidae; genus Papio; species Papio anubis. The sequence continues at coordinate 40,999,040 of NC_044995.1, read as the reverse complement.
ACAAAAATGAACCTCAAAAAAAGGAAGAAAAAAACAAAAATGAAACAGAATTAAGTGATCATTGTGTGCTTGCATATTTAATACTCATTTCCTCTGCTGGACAGCCAGCTCCATGGGGAAAGGACCGTGTCTATCTCGGGGACTCCGGGGCCACACTTGCCTTCCAGAACATGTCATTCTGCCAGCTTCCCCAAGGGGGTGAGAGGCAGCCAGTCTGTCATGTAGGATGTTCTCTTGAAGGCACCCCAAGCAGAGAAATGTATTCTCTGTATTTCATTCCTGGTCTGACACACACATTTATTGAGCACTTCCTGTGTGCTGAGGTCTGGGAGGGTCCTTTTATAATCAAGACAGATGTGCGCTCTGTGCACAACCCCATTCTCCAATGGGGAACAGCCCGTGGTAGCACCAGACTGTGTCTGGGACAAGGCAGGTGGTCCCCTGAGGAAGTGATGCTTTTCTTTTTTTTTTTTTGAGGCGGAGTTTCACTCTTGTTGCCCAGGCTGGAGTGCAATGGCACAATCTCGGCTCACCACAACCTTTGCCTCCCAGGATCAAGCAATTCTCCTGCCTCAGCCTCCCTAGTAGCTGGGATTATAGGCATGCGCCACCACGCCCAGCTAATTTTTGTATTTTTAGTAGAGACGGGGTTTCTCCATGTTGGTCAGGCTGGTCTCGAACTCCCGACCTCAGGTGATCCACCCGCCTCGGCCTCCCAAAGTGCTGGGATTACAGGCGTGAGCCACTGCGCCCGGCCTCCTTTTTTTTTTTTTTGAGACACAGTCTAGCTGTGTTGCCCAGGTTGGAGTGCAGTGGCCTGATCTCAGCTCACTGTAACCTCTGCCTCCCGGGTTCAAGCGATTTTCCTGCCCCAGCCTCTCGAGTAGCTGGGATTACAGGCGTGAGCCACCATGCCCAGCTAATTTTTGTATTTTTAGTAGAGGTAGGGTGTCACCATGTTGGCCTGGCTGGTCTCGAACTCATGACCTCAGGTATCTACCCACCTCAGCTTCCCAAAGTGCTGAGATTACAGGCAGTTACAGGCATGAGCTATCGCGCCCGGCCCTGTTTTTTTTTGTTGTTTTTGTCTTTGTTTTTGAGACAGAGTCTTGCTCTGTCACCCAGACAGGAGCACAGTGGCTCAATCATAGCTCACTGCAGCCTTGACCTCCTAGGCTGAAGTGAAACTCCCCTCTCAGCCTCCTGAGTAGCTGGGACCACAGGTACACACCACCACATTCAGCTACTTTTTAAATTTTTTTTTTCTAGAGACAAAGAATTGTGTTGCCTAGGCTGGTCTTGAACTCCTGGGCTCAAGTGATCCTCCCTCCTTGGCCTTCCAAAGCATTGGGATTACAGCCGTGAGCCACCTCACCTGGCTAGAAGTGATGTTTAAGCAGAGACCTACAAGAATGGGTGATGGAGGCCAGGTGCAGTGACTCCCGCCTCTAATCCCAGCACTTTGGGAGGCCGAGGCAGGCAGATCTCTTGGGGCCAGGAGTTCGAGACCAGCCTGGCCAACATGGTGAATCCCAATCTCTACTAAAAATATAAAAATTATCTGGGTGTAGTGGTGCATGCCTGTAATCCCAGCTATTAGGACGCTGAGGCAGGACAATCATTTGAACCCAGGAGGCAGAAATTGCAGTGAGCCGAGATTGCGCCATTGCACTCCAGCCTGGGCAACAGAGTGAGACTCCTTCTCAAAAACGAGAAAAAACAAAAAAATGGGTGATGGAGCAATTGGAGGAGAGCCTGGGGAGGAGGAGGAGCTGGCAGGTGCTCCTTCTGGAAGGCCTGAGATAAGATTCCCATTTTCCCCAGGGCAGTGAGATCCCCCCTACACACAGGAACCTAGTCCCCTGTGTGTAGAAGGACTAGGTTCCGTTTGTAGCTGTGAACAGTTCACCATGCAGAATGGGTTGAAAGGGCGCCATAGAGGATGCTGGGAGATGGACCCCAATTGCTTCCCTGTGGGCGGGGATGGCAGGGAGCAGGGAAGTTACAACTGGTCCCCAATCCTGGGTTTTCTTTCTCTTTCTGTTTCAGACATGTCCTTCGATAACTCCCTGTTTACCGTCTCTGCGGTGAGTGGTTCTTTTTCTTGGAACCAGTTTTCTGCTGACCGTCCTACCTGGAGAATGGGGCGGGCTCAAGGGGCACCACGAGGCTAAGTTGACCTGCTGTCTCTAAGCTGCGGGGGGGCAAAGAAAAGCCCAGAATCACTAAACAGGGACTCGGTGAGCCAAGCGTTGGCTCTGAAAAATCCCAGGGGGTGTGAGGATTGAAGGTGGTGACGTCAGGCTGTTGTGTGGCCACAGGCAGGCCTCTTGGGGGTATGTCCTGGCCTGGTCAGTGCTGCCTTTGGTCTCAGTCTTTACTGCCCCTCAGAATGGTGACAGAGGATTTCGGGTGACCTGGTGGCCTCTCTGAGGTTATTCATGGAGACTTGTGACAATCTGATGCATGCTGTGATCAGTCCCCTCTGGGTATAAAGAAAATGAAGTTGCTGGGCATGGTGGCTCACGCCTGTAATCCCAGCACTTTGGAAGGCCAAGGTGGGCGGGTCAGGAGTTTGAGACCAGCCTGACCAATATCGTGAAACCTCATCTCTGCTAAATACAAAAAATTAGCCAGGCGTGGTGGTGCATGCTTGTAATCTCAGCTACTTGGGAGGCTGAGACAGGAGAATCACTTGGACCCAGGAGGTGGAGGTAGCAGTGAGCTAAGTTTGAGCCATTGCACTCCAGCCTGGACTACAAGAGCAAAACTCCATTTCAAACAAAGAAACAAATAAAAATAAAAAAGTAAAAATGCCAAGATTACCCCAAAATGTAGCTGTGTAGAGAGTCCCACAGACCCAGGTTTAAATCTCAGCCCTGACACTGTGTGACGTTGGGGAACAATATCCCCCAAAAGCAGAGGGGAGGAATTTTTTTTTATTTTTTCGAGACGGAATCTAGCTCTGTTGCCCAGGCTGGAGCGCAGTGGCGTGATCTTGGCTCACACAACTCCCGAATCCCGGGTTCAAGTGATTCTCATGCCTCAGCCTCCCAGGTAGCTGGGATCACAAGCATGGGCTACTACACCCAGCTGATTTTTGTATTTTTAGTAGCCACGGGGTTTCACCATGCTGGCCAGGCTGGTCTCAAACTCTTGACCTCAGGTGATCCACCCACCTCGGCCTCTCAAAGTGCTGGGATTACAGGCGTGAGTAACCATGCTGGCTAGCTGCGGAAGCTGCTTTAGACAGGAGATCAGGAAAGTCTGAGATGGGTGACAAGCAGGAGGTGGGGAAGATTGGGGATGATTGATCCAGGCTGAGGACACATTTTTGGCACAGCCCAGGAAGCTGGGGTGGAGCGAGGAGTCGGAGGGGACCCCATGGGGAGCTTTGACTTGACCGCTATTGAGGGTTCCCAGTATAGGAGGGAGGGGACCGAATTCAGGTGCATACAGGCGCCCTCTGGTGGCTTCTGCAGGGAGGACAGATTTGGGGAAAGCAGGGATCAGGGGAAGGCAGGAGCCTGGATACTGAAGAGCAGGGCCAAGGGTACACCAAGGGGTGGGTGGTTTGGCCCAAAATGTTGGCAGTGGAGTTCGAAGAAGTGATCAGATGCAGGTTAGGGGAGAGAAAGCACAGAGCTGGTTTTTGATGAGGGGGCCAAAGGAGAAGAGGGAGGCCAAGGAGGGCGAGGCTTGGAGGGTCAGGAGCGTAGAGTTGTCCACGGCCTGGGAGCAGATGGAGAGGGGAGTCTGCAGTTCCGGAGAGAGGTCAGTTCTAGAGATAGACTAGGAGTGCCCAGGATACAGATGGCAGGAAGGAAGGGGGCTTGGCATGGGCCCGTGCAGCCCTCTGAGGTCTTTGCTTCCAGAATAAATCCTGAGGCCATAAGAAAAACCCAGCAGGCAGGGCTCGATTTAAATGTTTCCATGAGAATCCACACTGCGCAGAATACCAGCCTGGTGATGCCCCCTCTCCCCACTTTTTGAGGTAGTTTTTATTTATTTATTTTTGTTTGTTTGTTTGTTTTTTGAGATGGAGTCTTGCTCTGTCACCCAGGCTGGACAGCAGTGGCATGATCTCAGTTCACTGCAACCTCCGCCTCCTGGATTCAAGCGATTCTCCTGCCTCCGCTTCCTGAGTAGCTGGGATTACAGGTGCCCGCCACCACGCCTGGCTAATTTTTGTATTTTTAGTAGGGATGGTTTTTCACCATGTTGGCCAGGCTGGTCTCCAACTCTCGACCTCAGGCGATCCACCTGCCTTGGTCTCCCAAAGTGCTGGGATTACAGGCGTGAGCGACCGTGCCCAGCCTTTTATTTGTTTTTTACTTGTTTTTTGTTTTTTTCTTAAGGACGAGGCGTGGTGGCTCATGCCTGTAATCCCATCACTTTAAGAGGCTGAGGTGGGAAGATTGCTCGAGCCTGGGAGGTTGAGTCTGCAGTGAGCTATTATTGCATCACTGCACTCCAGCCTGGGTGACAGAGCAAGACTTTGTCTCAAACAAACAAAAAATGTCAGTATGAAAAACATTCACCTGTCAAAATATACAATAAAGTTTTCTTACTAAGTCACACCTCTTCATCCATTGGTATTCCTTTCTGCAGACATGCAGGTAACCACTGTTGGCAGCTGCATGTGGCAAACACACGCAGAGGTGGATCTGTACCTTCACCTACCACCTTTGCCAATTTTTTTTTGAGACAGGGTCTTGCCCTGTCTCCCAGGCTGCAGTGCGCGGTGGCACCATCATAGCTCACTGCAGCCTTGATCACCTGGGCTCAAAAGATCCTCCAGCCTCAGCCTCCTGAGTAGCTGGGACCACAGGCATCCACCACCATGCCCGGCTAATTTGTTTTTATTTATTTATTTATTTTTCTTCTTTTTATTTATTTATTTTTCTTATTTTTATTTTTATTTTTTATTTTTTTGTTGTTGTTGTTGAGACGGAGTCTTGCTCTGTCGCCCAGGCTGGAGTGCTGTGGCTGGATTTCAGCTCACTGCAAGCTCCACCTCCCAGGTTTACACCATTCTCCTGCCTCAGCCTCCCAAGTAGCTGGGACTACAGGCGCCCGCCACCACGCCCGGTTAATTTTTGTATTTTTTTTAGTAGAGACGGGGTTTCACTGTGTTCGCCAGGATGGTCTCGATCTCCTGACCTCATGATCCGCCCGTCTCGGCCTCCCAAAGTGCTGGTATTACAGGCTTGAGCCACCGCACTGGCCTATTTTTATTTTTAAATTTTATTTTATTTATTAATTTTTTGAGATAGAGTTTTGTTCTTTTGTCCAGACTGGAGTAAAGGGTGGCATGATCTCGGCTCACTGCAACCTCCTGGGTTCAAGTGGTTCTCCTGCCTCAGCCTCCCAAGTAGCTGGGATTATAGGCACCTGCCACCATGCCTGGCTAATTTTTTTTTTTTTTTTTTTTTGAGACGGACTCTCGCTCTGTAGCCAGGCTGGAGTGTAGTGGCGTCATCTTGGCTCACTGCAACCTCAACCTCCTGGGTTCAAGCGATTCTCCTGCCTCAGCCTCCCGAGTGGCTGGGATTACAAGCGAGCACCAGCACGCCCAGCTAATTTTTTTCTTTTGTATTTTTAGTAGAAATGGGGTTTCACCATGTTTGTCAGGCTAGTCTTGAATTCCTGACCTCAAATGATCTACCTGCATTGGCCTCCCAAAGTGCTGGGATGTCTTTTTTTTTAACATACAGTTTTACTTTGTTGCCCAGGTTGGAGTGCAGTGGTGTGCTCTTGGCTTGCTGCAACCTCTGCCTCCTGGGTTCAAGAGCAAAACTCCATCTCAGGAAAAAAAAAAAGTTCTTCCTTTTTTTTTTTTTTTTTTTGAGACACGGCTCACTCTGTTGCCCAGACTGGAGTGCAGTGGTATGATCTCGACTCACCGCAACCTCCGCCTCCCAGGCTCAAGCGATTCTCCTGCCTCAACCTCCCGAGTAGCTGGGATTACAGGTGCCTGCCACCACGCCCGGTTAATTTTTGTATTTTTAGTAGAGACGGGGTTTCACTGTGTTGGCCAGGCTGGTCTCGAACTCCTGACCTCAGGTGATCCTCCCGCCTCGACCTCCCAAAGTGCTGGGATTTGCCGGCCTGTTCTTCCTTTAAAAAGGAATCACATTCTATTGTATGGATGCACCAAGTTTTGTTGATGGACACTTGGGTTGTTTCCACCTTTTGGCTAGTATGCAGAACCCTGCCATGACCATGAGTATGCAGATTTCTTTTGGAGTCTCTGCTTTCACTCTGGTTTCCTTTTGAAGCCTTATACAGCTTTGTTGTTGGCTGAAATGATAAGGCAGCAGCTGACCTGTCTCTAGCTTTCCCCATTACCTTGCTGAGGGTGTCTGATATGCAACTTTGTAACACCCTTTCAGGTGGGATCCACTATTTTCTTTTTACAAACAAGGACATTGAGGCTGATAATGGGCCTAGGGTCACCCAGCTTGGGAGGAACAGGACTGTGGGTGGAACCCCCAGACTGATGTCAACTGAGTAGCTTCAGTTCTAGAAGTTCATCTCTCCTTAACTAGGATCAGAGTCAGAAACCTCCAAGGCAGAAGAGGTGGTAGACTTTTGAGGAATGTTTTGCCCAAAATGGGAAGGGAAGAGGAGATAATATTATTTATTTATTTTATTTTATTTTTATTTTTTATTTATTTGTTTTTTTGAGACGGAGTCTCCTTCTGTCACCCAGGCTGGAGTGCAATAGTGTGATCTCAGCTCACTGCAACCTCCGCCTCCCGGATTCAAGCCGTTCTCCTGCCTCAGCCTTCTGAGTAGCTGGGACTACAGGTGCTTGCCACTACGCCCGGCTAATTTTTTGTATTTTTAGTAGAGACGGGGTTTCACTACGTTGGCCAGGCTGGTCTCAAACTCCTGACCTTGTGATCCACCCACCTTGGCCTCCCAAAGTGCTGGGATTACAGGCATGAGCCACCGCGCCTGGCCTTATTTATTTTTTATTTTTATTATTATTATTATTATTATTTTTTGAGACAGAGTCTCGCTCTGTCACCCAGGCTATAGTGCAGAGGTGTGATCTCAGCTCACTGCAAGCTCCGCCTCCCGGGTTCACACCATTCTCCTGCCTTGGTCTCCCAAGTAGCTGGGACTACAAGTGCCCGCCACCACACCTGGCTAAATTTTTGTATTTTTAGTAGAGAGGGGGTTTTACCGTGTTAGCCAGGATGGTCTCGATCTCCTGACCTCATGATCCGCCTGCCTCGGCCTCCCAAAGTGCTAGGATTACAGGCATGAGCCACTGCGCCCGGCCAATATTATTTATTTATTATTTATTTATTTTTTGAGACAAAGTCTCACTCTGTTCCCCAGGCTGGAGTGGAGTGCCAGGATCTCGGCTCACTGCACCCTTCACCTCCCAGGTTCAAGTGATTCTCCTGCCTCAGCTTCCCGAGTAGCTGGGATTACAGGCCTGTACCACCACACCCAGCTAATTTTTATATTTTTCTGAGAGGGTTTCACCATGTTGGCCAAGCTGGTCTCGAACTCCTGACCTCAGGTGATCCACCTGCCTCGGTCTCCCAAAGTGCTAGGATTACAGGCGTGATCCACCGCGCCCAACAGAGGAGATAATATTAACAGTTGTGTTCACTTAGCAAAGAAGAGCTTATGATGTGCCATTTGCTTTATCTGTTTTACTCTTTTAAGCCTCATAGCAGCCCTTAGCTGGGCATGGTGGCACATGCCTGTAATCCCAGCTACTTGGGAGGCTTAGGCAGGAGAATCGCTAGGAAGTGGTGGGTACTAGCATTCTCCCCATTTTGCAGAAGGGGAAACTGAGGTATAGAGGGGTTAAGCCACACAACTGAGGTTACACTGCTATAAAGTGATGGAACTGGGGTTTGAATCCAGGCTCTCTGGTCCCCAATTTAGCAGAGAGGAAGGCAGGAGAAGGGAAGACCAGGACAGGTGGGTGTGGGTGGAGGCAGGATGAGAGGAGACCTGCTGGGCAGAGTCTCAGGCTCAGAATATGGAGAAACCCTAGATCCTGAAACCCCAAATCACCCACTTCTGTGTTTCTTCTTCCATTGACAAAGAAAACGATGCCAGAAGAAGACCCGGCCACCTTGGATGATCACTCAGGCACCACTGCCACCCCCAGCAACTCCAGAACCCGGAAGAGACCCACTTCTACGTCCTCCTCGCCTGAGATCCCGGAATTCAGCACTTTCCGGGCCTGCCAGTGAGGCTGAGGTCTGGGGGCCCCCTCCTGTCTCCAGGCATTCGGGGACCTGAGGTCCTTCCAGCTACTTCTGGGGGGGCTCTGTCGGCTGCTTTCTCAGGGAATTGCACAGAGGAAAGGAAGGGGATTTTCATCACAGAGGAGTGGGAAAGGGAACACAGGCAAGGGCCTGGCACTGGACAGACAACAGGAAGTTCCCATGTCGACCTTCAGCTCCTCAGGACCACCAGAGAAGATGTCAGGACCCCTTCTTGTCCCCCAGCTGGGCCATAAGAGGTCTCAGGTCTCTGCACACCCCTGGAATTCCTCCCTTCCCTGCTGGGTTTTTGAGCATAGGGTGCCCTTGGGTGTGTTGTGTGTCTGCCTGCTGGCTTGCTTAAGTTATTAATTATAACATGGGTCAGGTTGTTCCCAGGCCTCTATGGAGTGGAATCCTTCAAGCTGGGGACCTCTGGATCCCATGGTTGGATGGCTGGGGGGTGGGGCATGCCTGAATTCACCAAATTTGAAGCATCTCTCAGGGGCAGTCAGAGTGGTGTATGCGGAAGCTCCTAGGGGTGTGGGGAGTGCAGCAGTGCCATGCCGGGGTCTCTGCAACAGTACTTGGATTAGAGGGTTTAGGAGGTGGAATGACAAGGGTGTAGGGGTGGAGGGACATGAAGGAGAATGAGGGCCCCTCGCAGTGGCTCACACCTATAATTCCAGCACTTTGGGAGGCCGAGGCGGGAGGATTGCTTGAGCCCAGGAGGTCGAGGCTGCAGTAAGCTGTGATGGCACCACTGCACTCCAGCCAGGGCAACACAGTGAGACCCTGTCTCAAAAAACAAAAGGGGCCGTGTACAGTGGCTCATGCTTGTAGTCTCAGCACTTTGGGAGGCCGAGACGGGCAGATCACCTGAAGTCAGGAGTTGAAGACCAGCCTGACCAACATGGTGAAACCCCGTCTCTACTAAAAATTAAAAAATTGCTGGGCGTCTCTACTAAAAATTTAAAAATGCCTGTAGTCCCAGCTACTCGGGAGGCTGAGGCAGGAGAATCACTTGAACCCAGGAGGTGGACGTTGCAGTGAGCCGAGATGGAGCCATTGCATTGCAGCCTGGGCGACAGAGCAAGACTCCGTCTCAAAAAAAGAAAAGAATGAGGCGTAAATGAGGTCTAGGGAAGAGTTAAAGCTGGGGTGCTGGGAAGTGGCCCAAGCCCACTGTATCGCCCAAAAGGGATGGAGTCACCCAAAATGAAGGGGGATGCGGAGAGAAGACGGGTTCGTGTGGTGGGAGAGGGGCTCTGCGCCTGGCCCGGCGGGACTCAGCAATGTTGGAGGAGGGGCTCAGAGGGGAGGAGGTCAAAGGATATCTTGTGCGAAAGGAGACAAACATTAAGGATTAAGAAGGGAGTGTGGGCAGAGATGATGGGGAAGGGAGGAGGATCGGTCGAATGTCGGGGGAGGTGTCCTTTCAACCCGGCTCAGGTTGCGCCTGGAGGCCAGGGCTCATCGGAAATGGTCGGTGCGCGGGACCGGAGTAAGAGGTTGAGGCCAAGGGGTGGGGGCGTGTCCCGGGCGCTGGCCACGCCTTTTCCCCCGCCCGTCCCCAGAGCGGGGCGCCTGACAAAGCGAGTCCGGGTGGGAGGGCGCGGGCAGGTACGGGGGCGGGGCCTCGTTGCGGCTGGGCCCCGCCTCCCTGCGGGCTGCCTCACAAAGCCGGGAGGGCGCGAGGGGCGGGGCCCGGTCTCAGGGGCGGGTCCATGTCGGGGCAGGGAAGCCGCCTCACGAAGCGCGGCTGCTCCTGCGGGGCGGGGCCCAGGGCGTGTTCGCGCGACCGAGCACCGCCCCCGCCATCCCAGCACCGCCTCACTCGAAAGCAGCCGTTAATGAGGCGCCAGCCTGGGGGCGGGTCCCAGTCCTCCGAGGGGCGTGTCCTCGCGCCCGAGCACCGCCCCCGACGTACCCTCCCGCCCCGCAGTTCCCGGGCGGTGGAGCCACCTCACAAAGCGGCGACCGTTCTCGCGGGGTGGGGCGAGGCCGGTCCCGCCCCACGGGGCGCCCTCTCGCTCGCTCACTAGCTCCCCGCGCCGAGGGCGGCCACCAGGGGGCGCTGCGCCACGGGGCCGGGTCGCGGCGACGGTGGCGGTGGCGGCGGCAGCGGCGGCGGTGAGGCGGCGCGTGGCCGGCAGGCGGCGCTGCTCCGCTCGGCCTCGGCCTCGGCCTGCATCGGCGGCGGCGGCATGGCGGCGGTAGCGGCGGCGCAGCAGCGGCGGCGGCCTGGGCCCGGCGCAGCGGCGGCGGCGGCGGGGCCTGAGCCGATCTAAGATGGCAGCGGCGGCGGCGGCGGTGGGCCGGGCGCGGGCGGCGCGGGTCGGCGGTCCGGTGGCGCGGGGCCCTGCGCGGCCGTGTCCACAGGTTCCCCGGCGCCCGCCTCACCATCGGCGACGCGCGAACGGCGAGATCCAGCGGCACGCGGAGCAGCAGGCGCTGCGCCCGCGGTGCGCGCTGGCCCGACGCGGCGGGCATCGCCCCTCTACAATGTGAGCACGGGGTCTCGGGCGGGCTAATAGGGTCTCGGGTTGTGCACGAGGTCGTGGCCCGGGCGGGGGCCGGCGGGGAGGGGCCCCGAGCGCGGGGGTTCGGCGGGTCCCTGGGGGCCGAGCCAGGCCCGTAGGGGTGGAGCGGAGGGAAGGAAACAGGGACAGAGAAAGAGGGAATGGCTGGAGGGGTGCCCAGAGGAGCATATAGGGAAGGAAATGGGAGTGGAAGGAGGATTTGGGGAGGGATGGTGGCAGGAAGTGGGGGGGGGAATGGAGTGGACGCAAGGTGGGCGGAAGGAAGGGGAGGTCGGGGTGGAAACCTGGAAGGCCAGGGTGGGGATCCCTTCTGTGGGGACCCCTGACAGCCCAGGATCTACCGGAAAGCCTGGTCTGGGGCGCCCGAGGGACCGAGAGTTTCCACCGCTGCAGGCGTGGTGTTCAGACCCTGAGTGGGAAACTTCGACCTGGGAGAGGGCCTATGCGAGACGGTGGGACGCAGGATGAGCTCCGTGGAAACGTGACGGGACGGGCCCCTTCCTGATGCCGGGTTTCAGCAGCAACAGCCTCCTCCCGTCTTTGGGATGTGAGGCTGGTTACATTTTCCGAAGCTGCTTTCAAAACTGACATTCTCACTATGGGGAAAAAGAAAGCACAAAATGTGTTTGCCAGCACCCCACTCGCTCCCAGTCTTTGTAGTTCATTCTTCTCTTGTTACTCCTTTTCTTATCTGTTTCTTTGATTCCCTCGTTCACATTTTGCTACTCTGTATCATTTGGCTTTGTCTCTCGGGCTTTGCACTGATGCCCCGGGGAACCCTCAGGAGGCCTCTAGGCTGGCTTTGGGTCCTGTGTGAATTTTTTGCCACTTTGGGAACAGCCCGATGAAAGGAAAGCCCGAGGAGCAGTCCGTTCACACTGGGTTTTCCCTGCACCTCGACTTTGAAAACGTGGATCAAAGGAGTTGTGTCTGCCACCCGAGGGTGCCCTTTTGCTGGGCAGAGCCTGGCCTCTCGTGCCCAGATGAGAAGAGGGGAAGGAGGGTATCAGAGTTCTAGGCAGACACCAGCTCAAAGAACCCCAGATCATAAGCAAAACCCATCCACTGGGGCAAGCATTGGTAGCCAACCTGTCCTGAACAGAACAAAGTGGTGTACAAGCTTAAAACTAGGGTCCCAGGGTTTAGCCTCAAAGGAGTTCCGAGTTGGCTATCACTTTAAATAAACCTTTAAAAATTTTTAGGACCAAGCTGTGGCTCAGCACTTTGGGAAGCCACGGTGGAGGATCAATGAGGTCAGAGTTCGAGACCAGCTTGGCCAACATGGTGAAACCCCGCCTCTACTAAAAAATACAAAACTTAGCCAGGCATGGTGGCATGTAGTCTCAGCTACTGGGAGGCAGAGGCAGGAGGAATCACTTGAACTCCGGGGAGGCTGAGGTTGCAATGAGCTGAGATCATGCTGTTGCACTCCAGCCTGGGAGACAGAGCAAGACTCCCCTGTCTCAAAAAAAATTGGCCGGGCGCTGTAGCTCAAGCTTCCCAATCCCAGCACTGGGAGGCCGAGGGCGTGGCTGATCACGCAGGTCAGGGAGATCGAGACCATCCTGCCAACATGGTGAAACCCCCGCCTCTACTAAAATACAAAAAACTAGCCGGGCATGGTGGCTGGCTTCGTAGTCCCAGCTACTCGGAGGCTGAGCAGGAGAATGGCCTGAACCTGGGAGGCGGAGCTTGCAGTGAGTCGAGATCGCCACTGCACTCCAGCCTGGGTGACACAGCGAGACTGGCCTCAAAAAAAAAAAAAAATTTTTTTTAGGAACAATTTTGGTTTTATAGGATGTATTGGCAACATGTTTAGATACCGTTCTTATCATCTTACTCTTGGAGTAACATTTAGTGTTTGTGTTTGTGTTTTTGTTTTGTTGATACTCTTGAAAGTATTATTTGTTATTAAGACAGCACTTCTCTTTGAGAGGTAATTGGTAACTGAAACATTTTTTGTTATTAGGAGACAAGGTTTCGGCTATGTCACCAGGCTGCCCAGGCTGCCTCCAAACTCTGAGCTCATGACTTCCCAAGCCCAGAATGCTGGGATTACAGGTGTGAGCCACCCCACCTGACCGGAAACATTCATAAAAAGGAGAAAGTCCACATTCCTCAGAGATCCTTAGTCCCAGATCATATATCTTTAAGGGTCTGAAATAATTTTTTCCACTTTTCCTTTTTTCTTTTTTTTTGAGACAGGGCCTCACCCATTGCTAAGACTGGAGTGCTGTGGTACAGTCTCAGCTCGCTGCAGCCTTGACCTCGAGGGCTCAAGTGATCCTCATACCTCAGCCTCCCCAATAGCTGGGACCATAGGCGTGTGCCACAACCAGCTAATCTTTTGTATTTTTTGTAGAGAAAGGGTTTTCACTGTGTTGGCCAGGCCGGTATCAAACCTCTGCCTCTGAAATGATCTCCTCTCTCGCCCTTGGCCTCCCCATAGTCCCACCTCACAGGCATCAGCCAACGTAAGCAGACCGCCTCTTTATTTCTTTTTTTTGAGACGGAGTCTCGCTTCTGTCACCCAGGCTGAGTATGGCTGCATCTCCTCACTGCAAGCTCCGCCTCCCGGGTTTGTGCCATTCTCCTGCCTCAGCCTCCCGAGTAGCTGGGACTACAGGCGCCGCCACCTCGCCCGGCTAATTTTTTTGTATTTTAAGTAGAGATGGAGTTTCACCGTGTTAGCCAGGATGGTCTCGATCTCCTGACCTCGTGATCCGCCCGTCTCAGCCTCCCAAAGTGCTGGGATTACGGGCTTGAGCCACCGCGCCCGGCCTATTCTTAAGTAACATTGGCATGGAGATAAAAAGCATGGGTTCTTGGCCAGGCATGGTGGCTCACACCCATAATCCCAGCACTTTGAGAGGTTGAGGCAGGCGAATCACTTGAGGTCAAGAGATTGAGACCGGCTTGGCCAACATGGCAAAACCTCATCTCTACTAAAAATACAAAAATTAGCCAGATGTGCTGGTGCCTGCGCCTGTGGTCCTAGCTACTCCAGAGGCTGAGGTGGGAGGATCGCTTGAACCAGGGAAGCAGAGGTTACAGTGAACTGAGATCGCACCATTGCATGTCAGCCTGGGTGACAGAGCGAGATCCTGTCTCAAAAAAAAAAAAAAGTATGGGTTCTGGAGTTGGAGGTGATCAGTGCTGGGTGTATTAATTTCCCATGGCTGCCATAACAAATTATGACAAATTTATGGTTTAAGACAACAGGAATGAAGTCTCTCTCAGTTCATGGCCAGAAGTCTGAAATCATGGTACTGGCAGGGCCACACTCCCTGGGGAGGTTCTACAGGAAAATCCTTGCGTCTTCCAGATTCCAGTGGCTCCAACTGTTGCTTGATTTCCTTCAGAAAAACTCCAGTCTCTGCCTGTATCTTCACTCCTGTGTCTTGTGTCCTCTTCTTTCCTTTTTTTTTTTTTGAGACGGAATCTTACTCTGTCACCCAGGCTGGAGTGCAGTGGTGCGACCTTGGCTCACTGCAAGCTCTGCCTCCTGGGTTCACATCATTCTCCTGCCTCAGCCTCCCAAGTAGCTGGGACCACGGGTGCCCGCCACCACGCCCAGCTAATTTTTTGTATTTTTAGTAGAAACGGGGTTTCACCGTGTTAGCCAGGATGGTCTCGATCTCCTGACCTCGTGATCCACCCACCTCGGCCTCTCAAAGTGCTGGGATTACAGGCGTGAGCCACCATGCCCGGTCCTTTTTCTTTTTAAGTGAGATGGAGTCTCACTCTGTTATAGGCTGGTCTCGAACTCCTAGGCTCAAGTGATCCTCCCACCTCAGCTGTTCTTTTCTTTTCTTTTTTTTTTCTTTTTTTGAGACGGAGTCTGGCTCTGTTGCCCAGGCTGGAATGCAGTGGCGCGATCTCAGCTCACTGCAAGCTCTATCTCCTGGGTTCACGCCATTCTCCTGCCTCAGCCTCCTGAGTAGCTGGGACTACAGGCGCCCGCCACCACGCCCGGCTAATTCTTTGTATTTTTAGTAGAGAGGGCATTTCACCATGTTAGCCAGGATGGTCTTGATCTCCTGACCTCGTGATCCGCCCACCTTGGCCTCCCAGAGTGCTGGGATTACAGGCGTGAGCCACTGCGCCCGGCCCCAGCTGTTCTTTTCTTATAAGGACGCTGGGGATTGGATTTAGGGCCCACTTATATCTAGGATGATCTCATCTCAAGATCCTTATCTGCAAAGACCCTATTTCCTAATAAGGTCACCTTCACAGATTCCAGGGGTTACAACTTGGATGTCTGTCTTTTTTCTTTTTTCTTTTTCTTTTTTCTTTTTTTTTGAGATGGAATTTTGCTCTTGTTGCCCAGGCTGGGGTGCAGTGGCGTGATCTCAGCTCACTGCAACCTCCACCTCCCAGATTCGAGTGATTCGCCTGCCTTGGCCTCCCAAAGTCCTGGGATTACAGGGATTAAAGGCATGCACCACCATGCACAGTTAATTTTTTTTGTATTTTTAGTAGAGACAGGGTTTCTCCATGTTGGTCAGGCTGGTCTCGAACTCCTGACCTCAGGTGATCCGCCCACCTCGGCCTCCCAAAGTGCTGGGATTACAGGCGTGAGCCACTGCCACCAGCCTCACGCATGGTTGATTTTTAAGTTTCTTCTAGCCATGGGGGTCTCACTATTTTGCCCAAGCTGGTCTTGAACTCCTGGGCTCAAGCAGTCCTCCTGCCTTGGCCTCCCAAAGTGCTAGGATTACAGACGTGAGCCACTGCGCCCGGCCAGTAAACATTTGTGTCCATGTTACTGACAGCAGTGTTCACTGGTGTGGCATGGGAATGAGCTAGCTTTTCTAGAAGGAGCCCCGTATGCTCCAGGGCTGCCCCACTGTCTTGGCTCACCGGCCATGGGAGGGACTCCTGTACCTAACATAGGAGGTCCAGGAGAGGCATGTGAGGAGGAGGACTTCCAGCCCCGTTCCTTGATGTCTGCACCCTCCAGGGGAAGGATGACAGCTGCAGAAGGGCCTGTATCAGTCACTCTGTAGTGAACAGTTACCCTACCCAGCCCTTCTTGCCATCTGAAGTCACCCTGGCCTACGTCCATGAGATTGGCCAAATGGCAGCTACCAACACCAGGCCGTTTTCCCTGGGCAGAGGGGGAGGCCCTTTGGCGTGTTCTTCCTGGGCTTCAGGAAGCTTTGGCATGGCCTCTGGAGTTCCTGGGCATAGGCTGCCCTCCCTTGGAAAGGAGGCAGTTTCTCAGGGAGGGGTGCCGGGAAAGAGAACAGAACAAACTCTCGCTTCCCCAGCCCCGTGGCGCTCTTTCTGGAAATGACTGTGTGAGTTTTCTTTCTTGGTCAGCACGAGTCAGTGTGGCCGGTTCTCAGGACTCTCCCATCCCCTTGGCTAAGAAGCTTACACAGCAGCCTGGGCTCTGTCAGGGGTCAACTTCAGTTTGTGGGGGGCTGCCAGGGGGTGGAAAGTTCAGAGAAAAACCCTTTGTCCAAAGAAGGTGAAGAATGGCCTGCTGTCACTGAACCGGGGGCCCTTGTGACTTCCTTTGGTTATACTCCTGGGATCCCCCTGGCAGCTGGGGGACAGAGAAAGTTAGTAACCCCAGAAAGGCGTTTGTGTTTCAGTGGTGCCTGCATGTTGCTAATGGATATTGTCATTTATTGAGCATTTACCATGTACCAGACTGTGCATAAACTTGTGCTGACTCAAAATGCTTGACCTTGGGGGCAGCTAGGGAAAGGGCAGTGGTGTAAATTAGGCCTATGGGCCAAATTGAGCCTGCGGCCCATTTTTAATCTGTGTTTGTATTTTATTATTGAGACAGAGTCTCACTGTGTTGCCCAGGCTGGAGTGCAATGGCATGGTCTTGGCTCACTGTAACCTCCACCTCCCAGGTCCAAACGATTCTCATGCCTCAGCCTCCTGAGTAGCTGGGATTACAAGCCTGTGCCACCACACCTGGCTAATTTTTGTATTTTTAGTAGAGATGGGGTTTCACCATCTTGGCCAGGCTGGCCTCAAACTCCTGACCTCAAGTAATCTGCCTGCCTCAGCCTCCCCAAATGCTGGGATGGGATTACAGGTGCGAGCCACCACTCTCAGCCTGTATTTATTTATTTTGAGATGGAGTCTTGCTCTGTCGCCCAGGCTGGAATGCAGTGGCGTGATCTCGGCTCACTGCAACCTCTGCCTCCCAGGTTCAAGCGATTCTCCTGTCTCAGCCTCCCGATTAGCTGGGATTACAGGCGCATGCTGCCATGCCCGGATAATTTTTTGTATTTTAGTAGCTCACTGCAGCCTCTGACTCCTGGGCTCAAGTGATCCTCTGGCCTCAGCCTCCCAAGTAGCTGGGACTACAAGCACATGCCACCACCCTTGGCTAATTTAAGCAATTACCTTAATTGGCTAAATTAAGACAGGGTCTTGCTGTGTTTCCCAGGCTGGCCCTGAACCCCTGACCTCAAACCATCCTCCTGCCTGAGCCTCAGAAGTAGCTGGGATTATAGTCACGAACTACTGTGCCCGGTGTGGCCTATGTTTATACAAAGCTAAGAAAGGCGTTTACGTTTTTTGAGAGATTGATTTGGGGAAAAAAAAACTGAAACCCAATCCACAAACAACGATATTCAATTGAGACCACAGTGTTCTGCAAAACCTGAAATATTTACTCACTGGCCCAAGGCAGGGAAAGCTTGTAGCCCCCTGGGTTAAATGAATGAGGCAGGCAGGAGTTGGGGTCTGTGGGGAGCTTGGCCCCAACCAAAAGAGAAACCAGAACATCCTTTGTTTGGGGTGCAAAGGGTCCCACTCGCTCAGGCCGAATAAAGCACACTTCTGAACTGTGTGAGCCCCTTGTGCCAGTTGTGGTGCTTACTGTATGTTACCACTTATTCCAAAAAGAGTTCTGCTAGGTCAGAGATGCCAACCCCATTTTACTAGTGGAAAAACAGAAATGAAAGAACTTGACTGGCCAAAGTGATGTGGTTGGCAGGCAGCAGAGATGGCTTTGGCATTCAGGGTGACTGGATGCCCACCTGAACTGCATATATAAGTGGGTCAGTGACCGGAAAGGTGATCAGGATTCAGTTTATCTGTTCACCACAAAGACCCAAAGTAGCAAAGGCTTAAACACGATGACAGTTTATTTTCTGTGCTCTCATGCTAAAGTGTGAAGATTGGCAGGTGCCAGAGTCTCCTGGGCTCTTGGAACTTCCCAGATCCAGGTCCTCCACTTTTTTTTTTTTTTTTTTTTTAAGGTGGTGTCTCGCTCTGTCACCCAGGCTGCAGTGCAGTGGCACAATCTCGGCTCACTGCAACCTCTGCCTCCCGAGTTCAAGCGATTCTCCTGCCTCCGCCACCCAGGTAGCTGAGACTACAGGCATGTGCCACCACGCCTGGCTAATTTTTGTATTTTTAGTAGAGACGGGGTATCGCCATGTTGGCCAGGCTGTTCTCAAACTCCTGACCTCAGGCAGTCCACCGGCCTCGGCTTCCCAAAGTGCTAGGATTACAGGCCACTGCCCCGGGCCATCCTCCACCATTCTTAAGGTGAGGTCTTGTCCTCATGTTTCAGCATAGCTGCTGGAGTCCCGCCATTACACCCTGGCTTCCAGACAGCAGGACACAGGAAGGGACAAAGGAGAAAGGGTGCAAAGGTCACATCCAGGTGTTTAAGAAAGGTTCCCGGTAGCTGATGCAAGGTGGTTCTGCTTTCATTTTGTTGGCTAGAATGTAGTCACATGACCACTGCCAGTTGCAAGGGATCCTGGGAAATGTAGTTTTCAGTCTGAGCGGCCATGTGCTCAGCTGAATTTAGGGTTCCAGTTTCCATGGACAAAGGGAGAACATACAGGGAGTCACCTTGGCCCCAGTGGGTAGGATCTGGACCTGGCCAGAATGTTGGGAAGGACGTTTCTGGAGAGGTTATGGAGAGGTGCTCGAGTGGGCCAGGGCTGGAGACAGCCACCTGGCTTGGAGCACAGGGTCCCCTGTGAGGAGTGTAGGGGCTATAAGTAGAAACAGAGCTGGGTCTAAATCGAGGATTTTTTTGGTTTTTTTGGAGATGGATTCCCACCCTGTCACCCAGGCTGGAGTGCAGTGGCTCAGTCTCGTCTCACTGCAACCTCTAGCCCCCCAGGTTCAAACCATTCTCTTGCCTCAGACTCCCGAGTAGCTAGGATTACAAGTGCGTGCAACCACACCCAGATAATTTTTGTATTTTTAGTAGACACGGGGGTCTCACCCTTTTGGCCAGGCTGGTCTTGAACTTAAGTGATCCGCCCGCCTTGGCCTCCCAAAGTCCTGGGATTACCAGCATGAGCCACTGCGCCCGGCCTCAGGTGAAATCTTAATGGAAAGTGGCCAGTGCTGTGAGCAGCTCCTGGTCACCACGCGCTGGCCCTCTGTGTGGGGGGTCTGGATGAGATGAGCGGGCAAGGCCTTTCAACAGAAGCTGGAGTGTGGTGTGAACTTGCTGATGACTTTGAGATGCCAGGCCTCACACACCTCAGAGCAGGTTGGATTTAGCAGGTGGAGAGGCTCAGGAAGATCTGTGGCAGCTGTGTCTCCTTTCTGCGGAAACCTGCTCTGCTTCTAAGGTCTGCCGGAGAACCTGGGAGGTGGTGAGTTTGCAGAGACGTCCGGGGAGGCAGCCACGTAAGCAGGGGCAGGATGGAGGGCACACCTGGCTGCTCGAGGTGGCGAGTTGAGGCTGGGAGGGGCTTCCATCAGTTTCGTCAGCTCAGAGCTAGCATTTTTTTCTTCTTCTTTTGAGACAGGGTCTTGCTGTGTCATCCAGGCTGGAGTGCAGTGACACGATCATAGCTCACTGCAGCCTTGAACACCCAGCCTCAAGGGATTCTCCCACTCTCAGCCTCTCTACAGGCTGGGACCACAGGCGCGCATCACCGTGCCTGGCTAATTTTTTTTTTTTTTTTTGGTAGAGACAGGGTGTCACTATGTTGCTCAGGCTGATGTGAAACTCCTGGGCTCAAGCGATTCTCTTACCTTGGCCCCCAGAAAGCTGGGATTACAGCTGTGAGTCATGGTACCTGCGGCTCCAGAGCTCAGATTCTTAATCTGGTCTGTGGGTGGCCCCTGGGTGAGGTCCCATGAGCCCTTCACAATTGGACACAGTTTTGCAAAGGGGTAAAAGGACAAGAATAGGTGGCTGTGACCTTGGATGAGCCTCTGAGCTTCACTTTCCCTCCCTGAAAGGGGGTGACAGTGGCACCTCCCTGGAGGTTTCCGTGGAGGGGAGGAAACACATGTAAAATGCTTCACCCCAGTTGGGCACAGAGGCTCGTGCCTGTAATCCCAGACTTTGGGAGGCCGAGGCAGGAGGGTGGTTTGAGTCCAGGAATTTACCACCAGCTGGGGCAACACAGTGAAACTGTATCTCTTAAAAAATAATTTAAGAAACTTTAGCCAGCATGGTGGCACATGCCTGTAGTCCCAGCTACTCCAGAGACTGAGGCAGGAGGATTGCTTGAGCCCAGGAGCTTGAGGCTACAGTGAGCCATAATCGCACCACTGCACTCCATCCCCGGAAACAGAGCAAGGCCTTGTCTCTAAAAAAAAATGCTTCTTGCTTGATGACTTATGATATATAAAAAGGAAGAAAAAGGGCCGGGCGCGGTGGCTCACGCCTGTAATCCCAGCACTTTGGGAGGCCAAGGCGGGTGGATCACGAGGTCAGGAGATCGAGACCATCCTGGCTAACACGGTGAAACCCCGTCTCTACTAAAAACACAAGAAATTAGCCGGGCGTGGCGGCGGGCGCCTGTAGTCCCAGCTACTCAGGAGGCTGAGGCGGGAGAATGGCGTGAACCCGGGAGGCGGAGCTTGCAGTGAGCTGAGATCCGGCCACTGCATTCCAGCCTGGGCGACTGAGCGAGACTCCGTCTCAAAAAAAAAAAAGAAGAAAAAAAAAGAAAAGCTTTGCTCTGAGTGCCTGGCCCCAAGTAAGCGCTTTATAAACTGACCATGATGTAGCTGTGGATTCTCTGCACGTTTTTCTGCGCAGAACCTTCCCTGGTTGCAGTCAGCTTCTCAGAGGGATCTGTGACTGAGAAAGGTACCAGTCCCTGGAGGACAGCACCATATTAGGGAGTGAAGACTGCCCTGGCTGGTAAGGGATTGGGGGACTCTCTGTGCAGGGCCGGGACACCTCTCTGGGGACAGGTGAGAAGCTTTGAAAGGGCAGGAAGGAGAGGTCAGCAAGGTCAGATGCTGTGAGGGGTCAGAGTGGGAGCCAAGGGGCGGTCACTGGATTTCTGATCAGGAGGTCACAGGTGACCTCAGAGAGCAGCCTCCTGGAGGGCTGGGGTGGGGGAGGGGCCAGCCAGATGGCAGGTCTTGGGTGAGGTGACAGTGGAGCTGCAGAGAGAGCAGGGGGGACGGCGACCTTTCCCAGCCCACTGAGACCCACCCTTTCAGTCATTCAGCCAGAAACATGCAGCGAAAGTGGACTCGCTGGTCTCCATAGCGTGGTAGCTCCCATCCAGCCAGCTTTAAATGGTCAGCAGAAATTCACTGAGCATCTGCTGTGCACCAGTTACTGTTTTAGGAGCCTGGGGATGTGGTGACACCCAAGATAAACACAAGGTCCCACATTTGCGGGCCTGGGGACATTGCATGAGGAGCGCTAAATCAGCAATCACTTAAAGTGAGCTGAGGGACTCCAGGATGCTGGAGGAGGGGCTCTGCTTAGAGGAAGGCTGAGGGCAGGGCGGTGCTTGTGGTAAGAGCACTAGCAGGGGCCAGCTGGCAAGTCCTGACCCACTCCTTAGCATCCCGATGACCACTTTGTGCCTCAGTTTCCTTGGCTGTCAGTTGTGGATCTTGATAGTCTACCTCAGAGGGTTGCTGTGAGTGGTGAGCTGATAGAAGTAAAGTGCTTAAAATAGCATCTGGCACTGCAGGAGGGAAGACCTGCTCTGGGAATGAACTTGTGGGCCTGGCATGGCCAAGGGCACACAGTGAGGGGGATGGGGAGGCAAGGGACGCCTGTGATGGAGGCTGGGCTCCAGCCGTGCTCTGGCCTGCTGTGCTTTCCTGGCAGGGCGATCATGGGCAAATGCCTCAGTGTCCCCGAACCCCAGCTTCCTTATTGGTGGGAGGATTCGGTGAGTGGCTTCCCCGGTGAAAAGCCAGAGTAGACATCTGCCTGGACTGTATGTGCCCAAGTCAGACACAGCACCCCAGTCTCCAGCACACTCTCAGTCCTTTTTTTTTTTTCCTTTTTTTTTGAGATGGAGTCTCGCTCTGTCGTCCAGGCTGGAGTGTGGTGGTGCAATCTCGGCTCACTGCAAACTCCGCCTCCAGGATTCACGCCATTCTCCTGCCTCAGCCTCCCGAGTAGCTGGGACTACAGTTGCCTGCCACCACGCCCAGTTAATTTTTTTGTATTTTTAATAGAGACAGGGTTTCCCTATGTTAGCCAGGATGGTCTCGATCTCCTGACCTTGTGATCCACCCTCCTCGGCCTCCCAAAGCGCTGGGATCACAGGCATGAGCCACCGCGCCTAGCCTAGTGGAGCAATTTCTGCTCACTGCAACCTCCGCCTCCTGGGTTCAAGCGATTCTCGTGTCTCAGCCTCCCGAGTTGCTGGGACTACAGGCGTATGACACCATGCCCGGCTAATTTTTGTGTTTTTAGTAGAGACGGGGTTTCACCATGTTAGCCAGGCTAGCCTCGAACTCCTGACCTCAAGTGGATACGCCTGTCTTGGCCTCCCAAAGTGCTGGGATTACAGACATGAGCCACCACGCCCGACCTCAGTCTTGGGGAGCAGAGAGAAGGCAGACAGAGAACCCCATCTCCTCTGCTGGGGAAGTGGCCCAGGGAAAAATTGAAGAGAATGGCAGCTAAGGAGAGGTAGGGGAGAGGTTGGCCTGGTCAGAGAGAGGTGAGCTGCAAAGGTGGAGGACCCAGGGGCCTGCAGGGTCTCTGTGGTCAGCCCTGCTGCTCTCTGCCTTTCCTGGCTGGAATGCGGTCCCTGGCTGCCCAGCACTCTCTGGGTTAGAGGCTGCAGGCGGTCCTGATTAGCATACATGGGAGCCTCACCTTGGCGTGACCTTGCGACCTTGTCCAAGAAACTGGTTCTTCCTTCAGTTTTCTCCCGTTAAATGGAGGGGGGTTTCGAGGATTGGCCCATACCCAACATAGGTGAATCCTTGGTCTCCTAAGCCTGCTATGTGGCCTGGAAGAGAAGATGTATCCCAGGGCGGCCAGCTGTTGGGGTAGATAGGACACAGACTAGCCTTGGGAGTCCTGCCCGAGACCCCCTCGTCCCAGTGATTGAGGAGGAGTCCCTTTCCCCCGTGTGGTTTATCTGTCCCAGGGGCCTTCTCCGGCACCTTGCAGATCTGCTTCCTGATCTCACTCTAGTGACCTGCTTGGGGAGCTTCACAATTCAGTCTCAAGAGTCGTGCAGGGTGGACTCTCAGCAGCCTCCAGATCTGCCCAGAAAATCCACGGTGCCTGCCCTGCCACTTTTTTGTCTGGTTTAAGAGACAGGGTCTCGCTGTGTTCCCCAGGCTGGAGTGCACTGATGTGATCATAGCTCACTGTTAGCCTTTAAATCCTGGGCTTAAGCAATCCTCCTGCCTTAGCCTCCTGAGTAGCTGGGGCTACAAGTATGCGCCACTACGACTGGCTAATTTTTTTAAAAAATTGGCTGGGTGTGGTGGCTCACACCTATAATCCCAGCACTTTGGGAGGCTGAGGCAGGTGAATCCCTTGAGGTCAGCAGTTCAAGACCAGTCTGGCCAACATGGTGAAACCCCCGCCTCTACTAAAAATACAAAAATTAGCTGGGTATGGTGGCATGTGCCTATAATCCCAGCTACTCGGGAGGCTGAGACAGGAGAATCTCTTGAACCCAGGAGATGGAGGTTGTGGTGACCCGAGATTACGCCATTGCACTCCAGCCTGGGCAACAAGAGCAAAACTCCATCTCAAAAAAAACAAATGTAGAGATGGGGTCTCAGTATGTTGTCCAGGCTGGTCTCAAACTCCTGGACATAAGCAATCCTCCCCTCTTTGGCCTCCCAAAGATCTAGGATTACAGGCCTGAGTCACTGTGCCCAGCCTAACCTGCCGCTTTGACACTACACAGCTGTGACTATTGGTTGAGGAATCTGGAGTCCGCAATTGCCCCCCTCACCCTGTACCTGCCTTTTGTTCCCTGAAAAACAGTTACATGAAGGAAATGGAGAACAGGCCTAACCCAGGACTGAAGGAGTTGGGTCTGGAGATTCTGGGCCCCTCCTGTGTCTCCTCTGGTATAGATTCTCTGCATCACTTCTTTATTTTATTGTTTTATTTTTATTATTATTATTTTTTTTGAGACAGAGTCTTGCTCTGTCCCCCAGGCTGGAGTGCAGTAGCGTGATCTTGGCTCACTGCAACCTCTGCCTCCCAGGTTCAAGTGATTCTCCTGCCTGAGCCCCCCAAGTAGCTGGGATCACAGACACGCGCCACCACGCCCACCTAATTTTTGGATTTTTATTAGAGATGGGGTTTCACCATGTTGGCCAGGCTGGTCTCAAACTCCTGACCTCAGATGATCCACCCGCCTCGGCCTCCCAAAGTGCTGGGATTACAGACGTGAGCCACCACGCCCGGCCGCTTATTTATTTTAATCATTGTTTAGTCAGTACACACAGACGCCCAGGCCTTAGTTGTTCTGTTTGAGGCTTCTGACAATTATGGACACTCACGTCACCACCACCCAAAGCCAGACATGGAACTTGTTCCCCTCTGGGTAGGTTTTGTTCAGTGGGACAGCCCCTCTTTCCCTGTCTGTTCCTCTCATCGTTTGTCCCCTGCTGCCAGGCGGGGTATTCTTGTAAACAGGTCCAGACTTGTTTGGGGGTCTCTGCCCCCCGACCCCTGCCAGGAGAACCCCCTTTTATTCTTCCTTTTTGTCTGTCTCTTTAAAGCTATTCATTGGCCTTGGCAGGAGCGGGTCTGAGCTGTTTTTCTTTAAGTCGTAGGCAGGTCTTTCTCCCGCTAATTGTGTTCTCGGAGCCAGGGGTTCATTTTGCCGGATGTGTTACACATGTGCAAGCATAGTGGTTTTACGTATAGAAAACCTGCCTGGCGGTGTGGGCATGGGTGCTTCTCCTGGCGAGGACTGCCCCTGGCCAATCAGTGCTCTCATGAAAGCGGGATGCTCTTGTTACCCATCCTGGGCTGGGGGTATTTGAATAAATAATCAAAGACTGGGGGTCCTCATGCAGACTGAGGAGGGACATTCCAGAGAATTTGCCACATTCTTCCTTGAACAGGACAGGAAGGCGAAGATAGGCTGGAGCTTCCAGATTTCCATCCTGTGCCCTTGAGGGACCCTCCGAAGGAGCCTGGCTCTGCCTCTGAGCCCTGGAGCCCCTAGATAGGGGGTGATGGGATGCTCGGTTCTCAGTCCCCCTCACACACTCCAAGTCCTGCTTATTGGTGCTGCCAGGCACTACCATAGCTAACGTTTGCTGAGCACGAGTGACAAGCCAGGCAGGGCTGGTTCCAGGAGCTTCATGTTCACTGACTGGTTTTGCTATTAGGACAGCCCCCCACAGGGAGCCGCAGCAGCTACAGCTCACTCCCCTCATTCATTCATTCATTCATTTATTTATTTATTTATTTATTTATTTCTCTCTGTCTCTCTCTCTTTCTTTCTTTCCTTCCTTTCTTTCCTTTCTTTCTTTTTTTTTTTTTTTGAGACAGGTCTTGCCTGTTGCCCAGGCTGGAGTGCAGTGGTGTGAACACAGCTCACTGCCACCTGAACCTCCCAGGCTCAGCTGCTCCTCCTACCTCAGCCTCCTGAGTATCTGGGACTGCAGGTGCCCCCACACCTGGCTAATTTTTTTTTTTTTTGAGATGGAGTTTCACTCTTGTTGCCTAGGCTGGAGTGCAATGGTGCCATCTCGGCTCACCACCACCTCCGCCTCCCGGGTTCAAGTGATTCTCCTGCCTCAGCCTCCCCAGTAGCTGGGATTACAGGCATGCACCACGACGCCCGGCTAATTTTGTATTTTTAGTAGAGATGGGGTTTTTCCATGTTGGTCGGTCTGATTTCGAATTCCTGACCTCAGGTGATCCGCCCACCTCAGCCTCCCAGCCTGTAGCTGGGATTACAGGCGTGAGCCACTGTGCCCGGCCTAATTTTGGTATTTCTTGTAGAGATGGGGTCTCACTATGTTGCCTAGGATGCTCTCCAACTCCTGGGCTCACGCAGTCCTCCCACCTCGACCACCTAAAGTGCTGGGATTACAGACATGAGTCACCATGCCCCGCCCACTCCCTCATTTTTATCTTTTATCTTTTTTTTAATCTTTTTTTTTTTTTTTTTTTTTTTTTAGAGATGAGGGCCGGGCGCGATGGCTCACACCTGTAATTCCAGCACTTTGGGAGGCCGAGGCAGGTGGATCACAAGGTTGTGAGTTCAAGACCAGCCTGGCCAAGATGGTGAAACCCCATCTCTACTAAAAAATTACAAAAAAATTTAGCCAGGTGCAGTGGCAGGCACCTGTAATCCCAGCTACTCGGGAGTCTGAGGCAGGAGAATCACTTAAACCCGGGCGGCGGAGGTTGCAGTGAGCCAAGATCGCTCCACTGCACTCCAGCCTGGGTGATAGAATGAGATTCCATCTCAAAAAAAAAAAAAAAGAAAGAAAGAAAAAGAAAAAAATATATATATGGGGTCACAATATTTTGCCCAGGCTGGTCTCAAACTCCTGGCTTCAAATGATCCTCCTGCCTCAGTGTCCCGAGGAGCTGGGACTCCAGGGGGGCACCACCATGCCCAGCTCACTCCCTAATTTTTTTTTTTTTTTTTTTTGAAACGGAGTCTCGCTCTGTGCCCAGGCTGAAGTGCAGTGGCCGGATCTCAGCTCACTGCAAGCTCCGCCTCCCGGGTTCACGCCATTCTCCTGCCTCAGCCTCCCGAGTAGCTGGGACTACAGGCGCCCGCCGCCTCGCCCGGCTAGTTTTTTGTATTTTTTTAGTAGAGACGGGGTTTCACCGTGTTAGCCAGGATGGTCTCGATCTCCTGACCTCGTGATCCGCCCGTCTCGGCCTCCCAAAGTGCTGGGATTACAGGCTTGAGCCACCGCGCCCGGCCCACTCCCTAATTTTTATAAGAGGAAACTGAGGCACTAAAAGTTTGGTGGCAGAGTTGGGATGTGAACCCCGGTTTGGCCCTGAGCCTTTCACTTGGCCATCAGCCCTGCAGCCCCTCCTGCCACTTTTCCCAGTCTCTGACTCCTCCACAGGGCAGCACAAGGCCATGGAGAAAGTGCCTGTCCAAGGCTCACCCCTGCTCCTGGTCTTTGTCCTGTATCACCGTGTTGGCCATGGTGACCTCTTCCAGAGCTCACCAAAGCCAGTCTCCCGTCTGCCCCGGCTCCTGCCTTGTGTCTGATTTCTTTGTGGCGTCGGTAGTGTCTGCCCCCTCGGCTGTGCCACATCTGGAATCACATCTGGTGAAGCAGCCTGCAGGTCCTGGGGCGGAAGGCGGCCTCCTAACCCAAACATACTGTTCTCTGAGCCTCGGTGGGGCCAGAAGGGCTCCTGGACGCCCTGGGGCCTGGCAGAGGCCCTTCCTGCAGCTTTGTGGCCCAGGACATCCTGTTTCTCTGGCTGATGGTCAAAACCTTTCCTTATTCTTTATTTTTTTTAATCTTTTACTTTTTGTAGAAATGGGGTCTCGCTTTGTCACCCAGTCTGGTCTCAAACTTGTGGTCCCAAGTCATCTCTCTGCCTCGGCCTCCCAAAGCACTGGGATTACAGGCATGTGCCAGCGTGCTCTGACTCAGACTCTTTCAAGATGTGCGCTAGGCAGGGACTTCAAGTGGGCCTCAGCCCAGGGCAGCTTCTCCGTGACCCAACTGCAATTTCCTCCACTGGAGGCTGCCTCTGCCCCAGCCTCTCTGGAGCGCCCGCCTGCACCCCCTCCTCTGGGTGAGGCCCTTTGACCCGCCTGAAGGCAGGCGGCAGCCCAGCTTGCTGCACTGAGCTCTCTGTCCTTGACAATGAAAGCCAGGGTGTGGAGGGTCCCAGTCGCTCTGGGAGATGATCCCCCTCAGCAACCTGGGGTTTTCTTGCTGCTCCATGACACGCCTCATTCAACCCTACCTTCCAGGTCACTGTGGGTGTCCTCTCTGCAAAGGGCTTCTCCTGCTGGCCTAGTCCCTATAGAGAGCTGCGGCCTAGCTCCTGCCAGGTGTCACAATGTGACGGACCCTTTTTAGCGCCAGGCAGCAGGCTCCATTGCCTCCTTGTAGTGGTGAGGCTCAGGGGTCAACTAGCCTGGCCTGGCATTGCCCAGGCCCAGAGCACAGGTGGAACCTGGTCCCCTGAGCCTGGCCCCCAGTACCTCCCGACTGGACTCTGCGGAGACTGGGATGGAGTTTGGCTGTCTTTGGACCAGCGTCTGGGTCCCCAGCTGAGCCACCTGGAGCCTGTCATCGCTCTGTTCCTTGGTTTCCCCTCTTAAAAATAGGACTAAGGTCGACCTGGAGGGTGGTTTGAGCACTAACCAAGGCCTTGCATAGCCAACACCTAGGAGTGCTTCCTGGGGCTCCATAAGTCACAGCTTCAAAGTCTTGGCCCACAGGAGAAGAAAGACTGGGTGAGCTGGCCCAGCAGACAGCGTGTGGAGCAAGGGGACTGGTGCAGGCCGGTTTTGTGGCTTTGCACTGTGACCCCCCCAACCAACCCCGTGCTTTTCATAATTATCCACTAAGCTCCTGCGCTTTCTGGGGCTGTGGAACCCCAGCTCACATCTGCTGTCTCTTTTGTAGTGCACAAAGCCCCGGCGGTGGCAGCTGATTAGCATGGATGCCGGAGACATTTGCATGTAATAGCTCCCAATGAAGGGGGTGCCCCGTGTCTTTTTCAGAAAAGCCAAGCTCTTTCTTTGTCTTGGCCTTCTATTCCTGGGGTTGCCCTTCGCACACCCCGCAACTGAAGGGACTGTCGCCCGCAGGCCAGGACTACAGGGGGAAGCTGTCAGCCCCTGAAGGTGGAGCTTGGGGACCAGCCTTTAGAGGGAGCCCCCTACTGAGTGCCCCCCAGGCCCTTGACTCAATAATCTCCACAGTGACTTATGAGGTTTGGGTGTCCTCAGTTCAGGGGGCTTTCTCCAGAGCCCACCTAGATGGGGCGCGCATTGAGTGCTCCATCTCCTGAGATCTGACCTGGCAGCCCAGGGCAGGGAGAAAGGGCAGCTGCCCCAAATAGTGCTTGGGGGCACCATGGAGGCCTTGGCCTACCTGAGATGCCAACAGGACACCCGTAGACACCTCTCTCCCCTAGGTGGCCGCCTCTTAACCCTGCCCACACGCCTCCCAGCGTGTTGTCACTGCGCAATTTCAGAATTTTTTTTTTTGAGACGGAGTCTCGCTCTGTAGCCTAGGCTGGAGTGCAGTGGCACAATCTCGGCTTGGTGCAAGCTCTGCCTCCCCAGTTCAAGGGATTCTTCCACCTCAGCCTCCCGAGTAGCTGGGACTACAGGTGTGCGCCACCACGCCTGGCTAATTTTTTTTTATATTTTTAGTAGAGACAGGGTTTCTCCATGTTGGCCAGGCTGGTCTCGAACTCCTGGCCTCAGATGTTCCCGAAGTGCAGGGATTACAGGTGTGAGCCACTGCACCCAGCCTAAAAATTAGTTTTGTGTGGTAGTACATACCTGTGGTCCCAGCTACTTTGTTTTATTTACGTATGTATACACATATATACACACACATATATATACACACATGCATATATACATACATGCATATATACACATATGTATACATATGCATACACACATACACATATATATATACACACACATATATATATGTATTTTTTTTTCCCCTGGTATAGCTCTATTCTACCTGAAGTCCCAGCTGCTTAGGAGGCGGAGGTGGGTGGATTGCTTCTTGAGCGCAGGAGGTCGAGGCTGCAGTGTGCTGTGACTGGGCAGGCCATTGCACTCCAGCCTGGGTGACAGAGGGAGACCTAAAATGAGGAGTGTTCCCAAGCAGCGTGTGAAGCTGATTCTCTGTCAGCCACGTGCCAGATGGATTGGGTCCTGGGGTGGCCACCTGGGGGACAGGGCCAGACACCTGTTCTGGGCCTGACATGGCCTTGTGTCCAGAACTGTCTCCATGACTCCTTCTCTTGACCCTTTGCCTTGAACCGGAGCACTCTGGGGACACAGGGACCAAGACTGGTGTTTTGTGCCAATGCCACACTACTGTGTGCCCATGGGTCTTGGGCCAGGCATGGGTGGATTCGTCCTCATGGCTCCCCACTGAACCACATGTTATTTTATTTTTCTAGACGCTAAAGCTGAGGTGTCGGGAGGTGATGGTCCCTTGCTTTCAGGTGGCAGAGCTCAGGTTCAAACCTGAATCTTACTGCTCCTGGCTCGTTTGGGAAGCCTCCCTTACTGGAATGCAGGTCAGGGAGCCCCGCTGCCCTTGGGCTGACCGCCCCACCTCCATCACACCCACTGAGGGCTGCGGGGTGGGTGCAGGGCTTGCTCTGGGAGATTCCAAGCTGAGGAAAGCAGGGCTGTCCGCCAGCCTCCAGCTGGGTCACAGAAGAGGCTCAGGGCCTGTTCCCACTCCCCTCCCCCAGCCAGCAGCGTCCAAAAGGATGTTGCGGGGGTGGTCCCCCGTCCGGCCTGTCCACTCTAGGGAGGGGCCCAGACAACTTGCGTAGATGCCGGCTCTCCTGCCCCCAGCCTTTGCCATTGCCTTTTGTCTGGCTATCTTTCATGTACAAGGGAGAAATTCAAACCACTCAGGAGGGTGTAACATGAAAAGTCAGTCTCTCCTTCCCTCCGCACTGCCCGTGACCTTTGGTTTCTCAGGCACATACAAGCGTGCATGCATAAATCTCTCCTCGGACCTGCTGGGCTTCACGTTATGCATGTTCACACAATGGCAGAGGAGGGTGTGGATTGAAAAGTATGACTTGCTTCCCAGAGGCAGCACTGAAGTCACTTTATTGTGTTTCCAGACAAGCCCCATGAATGCAGAGTGCACAGCCGCTCCTCCCTCTGTCCCTTCCCCGCCCATCTCTACACCTGTGGTGCATAGGTTTTACACCACTCTGTCTGTCCTTTACCTTGTGGCTTGGTCATTTAACACGTCAGTGTGTACAGATGGAAATCGATTTCTTTTAATTTCCTGTATCGTCGTTTACTCATTCTTTCATTAATCCATGGATATTTCGGTTTTCTGCTTTGGGCGCATTCAGATCTAGGTATATCTCTGCAAGTACAGCTTGTAGCATACATAAGGCCCTGCAAAGGGATTTCGGGGCCGGAAGTTTTTGATCAGTTGCTCAGACATAGCTCTGATGTGCTGAGGCAGTGCCTGTTCAGAGCCATGGCTGCAGGGCTCCTGGACACCCAGCTCCAGTGCTGGAGCAGGGTTGGGATTCGCCCAGAGGCCAGGGTTGGGCCAGAGGAGCCCAGGGTGACCTCATGGTCCTCAGATACCCGGGGCTGGGCAGCACCATGGAACAACTGCTCCAGAGCTTCTCCAAGGACGACATCGGAGGATCCGACTCAGGTTACGGCAGGAAAGGGAGGCCAGGCCAGGTTAGGGTTCTGGGGTTTGGGATTCCGGACGACATTGGAGGATCCGACTCAGGTTACCGCAGGAGAGGGAGGCCAGGCCGGGTTAGGGTTCTGGGGTTTGGGATTCTCTTCCGAGGCTGGCATTGATCTGTTGCTGATGATGGTAACAGCAGCTGCTCTTGTTTATGAAGTACTTAACACCTACCGCTCCCTCCATTACCTGGGAATCCTCACTGCAGGGAGGAGTTTTCATTCCTATTTTGTGCCTATTTTATTTTATTTTTTGAGGCAGAGTTTTGCTTTTGTTCCACAGGCTGGAGTGCTATGGCACAATCTCTGCTCACTGCAACCTCTGCCTTCTTGGTTCAAGCGATTCTCCTGCCTCAGCCTCCTGAGTAGCTACAGGTGCCCGCCACCATGCCCAGCTAATTTTTTTGTATTTTTAGTAGAAATGGGGTTTCACCGTGTTAGCCAGGATGGTCTTGATCTCCTGACCTTGTGAGCTGCCTGACTTGGCCTCCCAAAGGGCTGGGATTACAGGCGTGAGCCACCGCGCCCGGCCATTGTGCCCATTTTATAGATGGGGCTCCTGAGGCCAGGGGTGAAGGCAGCTGCTAGTTCAGGGGATCCAAGCCCTGCGGGGCTCTGCTGCACATGGGCTCTGACCTAGTGAAGTTCCAGGATGGTGCCCTGGGGCCGGGCTGCCAGGCCCTCCACATGGGTTATGTCACCTCACCCTTTTGGGATGTGTCAGGGTGGCCATTGGATAGATGAGGAAGCCGAGGTCAGGGCTGGAGAACAGAGGGTTCGGCCCTGAACCCAGCCCCTCCCTGATAAACCCACGTCCTCCTTGATGCCAAAGCCCATCCTTTATCCTTTCAGTCCCTCCCTGCTGGGTCATCTCTGCTGCCTCTTGGGCACATGGGCGCCAAGCCACACAGGACCGGGGGAAGCTTCTGGTGCCCACAGTGTGGAAACAAGGTCACCGCCGCCAGGGCAGTGGGGCCTGGCTCAGGTGTCGCCTCCTCCCCAGTCTGCCTGGAATCTGAATTGGGCCCGGTCCGCGTGCGTCAGCTCCCGTGCTTTCCCTCCTTTCAGCACTTACTGCCAGTTTCTGTTGTCCGTCTCCTCACTGCCCTGCTGGGTGCTGTCTGCCTCCCACTGTGGACTCCCATCATGGGAGGGCCGGGGGTGGCTCTCTGGTTCACCGCCAGGTCCTCTGTGCCTGCGTGTGGTCCGGGCGGAGCAGGCTGAGCAAAGAGATGCCAGCCGAGTGGGCTTCGGAAAGCATATTTTTTTCTGTGCCTGTGGGATGGGAGTTGGCCGCGGAGGGGCGGGGGGTCTCCCTCTTTTTACCTAACTCTGCTCCTTTGATCGGGAATATTTTCCTCTGGAAGGTGAAGAGCCCATGTCATCTTTAGCAGCAGGAGGCGATTTAATAAAAGATGTACCATTTGGACGACGGCTTCTACAGCCACCAGCTACTCCCCCGCCCCAGGTCTGCTGAGATAAATAGCTTTAATTATGCCTCCATTTGGTGGCTACAGTTGTGTTCCCCCTGGAGATGCAAGAGCTTGAAATGTGGCCTTTCTCCCCCCAGCTGGTGCTGCTGCTTTTCTTCTTGCCCTCCACCTCCTTGTGTTTTATTTTCTCTCTCTCTCTTTTTTTTTTTTTCTTGAAATAGGGTCTCACTCTGTCGCCCAGGCTGGAGTACAGTGGCACAATCTCAGCTCACTGCAGCCTTGACCTCCCAGGCTCAAGGGATTTTTCTTCTGCAGCTTCTCACATGGTTGGGACTACAGGTGCACACCACCATGCTCAGCTTATTTTTTTATTATTATTTGTAGGAGATGGGGTCTCACTATGTTGCCCAGGCTGATCTCAAACTCCTGGGCTCAAGTGATCCTCCCGCCTCGGCTTTCCAAAGTGTTAGGATTACAGGCATGAGCCACTGTTCCCAGCCGGCCTCCTTGTTCTCTGTCTGCCAAAGAATGTGGCCCTGATGTCACGATGGCATGGGAGGTTCTCTTTTTTTTTCTTTTTGAGAGAGAGTCTTGCTCTGTCACCCAGGCTGGAGTGCAGTGGCATGATTTCTGCTCACTGCAACCTCCACCTCCCAGGTTCAGATTATTCTCCTGCCTCAGCCTCCCAAGTAGCTGGGATTACAGGCGCCCACCACCACTCCTGGCTGATTTTTGTATTTTTGGTACAGATGAGGTTTCACCATGTTGGCCGGAGTAGTCTCAAACTCCTAGCCTCAAGCGATCCACGTGGCTTGGCCTCCCAAAGTGCTGGGATTACAGGTGCAAACCACTGTGCCCAGCCTAGGGATGGGAAGTTCTAAGGGACTCCAGGTCCCCCTGACCCAGGTCTAACGAGCCTCAGGGGCCCAAGGATCCCCTGCTTGTTCCATTGCTTTCTGGAAGCAAGGGGGAGGGGCAGGAGGTGAATAGACAGTGCTGCTGTGTGGCCACCTGATGCTAAACATCTCTGCATGGTGAATCCACTTCCCCAGTCAAGGCCGTGCTCACGGTGAGGGCAGGCTAGCATTCTGACCTAGACACCTGGACCCCTGCACCCACTGCCCCCTGTGCTTAGGGAAGAGGCTGGGCCTCCCCTACCCCTATCCCGGGAAGGGCATTCTGGTTGGTACCCATGAGTGCCCCTTGTGTGCTAGGTACTGTGTGGGTCATGCCCAGAGCCCTGCATCTGCGCTTTGTGGGGCTGTCAGGTAGGCATTAAATAAGGAGCTGCCAGGCAATGAGGGCTTGTCTGGAAAATGCTGGAGGACCTCTAGGAGGAGGTGACAGGGAAGCAGGGGAAGGCGGGAGGGTGATCTCTAAGGATCATCAGAGGCCAGAGAGAACCTCTGCCCATGATCTTGACTGGGAGGGAGTGTTGAAGGCCAGCAAGGTTTGGCTGGAGTGACCCAGGGGGCAGCAGTGAGACTGCAGACACTGGCAGAGGGCTGGTTCCAGAAGGTGCTGGGGAACCATGGGGCAGTGTGAGGCAAGAGCACAGCAGGCGGGTTGTGTTAGACACTGTGCGGCTTGAAGGGTGGACTGGGAGATGACTGAGGCTTGGTACGTCCCCCGGGACCATCTGCTCAGTGAGACCTTTGAGCCACGTCTCCCTGTTCTTCCAAGACCCTCCTGCATGCTGGGTGGGACCCAGGGCTGCCGTGGAGCTGCTGCTGCCCCGCCCACCATTCTCTAGTGCATTTTTTTCAAGTCTGGGGCTAGGGAGTCGTTGTACCTTAGAGTCCCCCAGATTGTGCTACCTTGGGAGGCCAATAAGGAGGGGATGTGCAGGGTGCTGACTCTAAGGCAGGTGGGGAACAGCAGCTGCTCCCCCAAGAGCTGCTCTCTTCCTCACCCCCATTGCCTCCTGCCTGGCCAGCCCTAGCCCTTGGCTCCTGCCTCATCCTGTGTGGCGGTGGGTCTCTCCCCACCCTGCGCAAGGTCCCTCCCAGTGCTGCCCAGAGCTGAGCCACCAATCCATTGGGGCCTCTTGCGGTCCCTCCACAGTGCCCCTACCCACATCAACCCACCTTGCA
The DNA here is from genome assembly GCF_008728515.1 of Papio anubis. Lineage (NCBI taxonomy): Eukaryota > Metazoa > Chordata > Mammalia > Primates > Cercopithecidae > Papio > Papio anubis. Next base: position 40,964,140 of record NC_044995.1, on the reverse strand, counting down.
CGGGGGTCTGTCCCAGCGACATCCCAGGGCTCACTGCACACTGTCTTTGCCGCCCCTGTTTCCCTGTCTTCCCTGTGCTCTTCCCCTCACTGGCAGATCTGTCCCCAGTCTCCTTCCCAGGCTGGGTCAGGTGCCACCTACAGAGTCCACCGCCTGGGGATCCCTGTCAGTCTGCCACTCGGCTGTCCTCACCGCCTCTAGGATGGGGAGCGTGTCTCCATTGCCCACTGCCTGGTGAGCAAATAAGGAAGTGGGTGGCGAGGACGCTGAGGATCCAGCCTCTGCTCTGCACTTGTAATCCTGCTGGGTTTTGCAAATAAAGCTTTATGGGCACACAGCCATGCTCATTTGTTTACATATTGTCTGCTGCAAGGCAGAATAGAATCATTGTAGCAGAGATCAGATTCCCCAGGAAGCACACAATATTTACTGTCTGGTCCTTTACACAGAAAGTCAGCCAAACCCTGCTCTAGGAAGCGCAGAGATGTCGGCTGGTGCATTGGTGAGGAATGGGGATGCCAGTGCCAGTCACCTCGGCCACTCTTGCTGTGTGACCTTGAGCGAGATACTTAACCTCTCTGAGCAAATAAGGGCATAGTGAGAGTAGATACTCCCAGGGGTGATGAGAAGAGGAAACGGGTTAGACATAAGGCACTGGAACAGAGCCTGGCCCTTAGAGTGTTGTCACTCTTACATCATGTGACATCCCAGCCTCCGCAGGGTGTGGGCAGGCCTGGCTCATGGCAACTGGGGGTTTGTGACCTGGATTCACATGGTGGGGGGCTGCTTCCTGGGGAGCAAGAAAGGCTGCCTCAAAGATGGGGCAGTTTTTCTACCCCCTTCCCTGCAATTCCAGCCCCTCCTCCCTTGGCCCCACAGCTTCATCAGGGCCGAGTAAGCGTGGCAGGCCAGCGAGTAGCCGCAGGGTGGGTCCAGGGGTGGCCAAAGCGTAACACTCAGTCCAGGTTCGTGTTCTTCACGTTCCCCATTGGAGACTCCACCAGGAGATCCCAGTCCCGTTCCTTTTACTGCAGGGTAAAAAAATCCTAGCTCTGGGCCAGGCACGGTGGCTCACACCTGTGATCTCGGCACTTTGGGAGGACGAGGTGGGTGAATCACCTGAGATCAGGAGTTCGAGATCAGCCTGGTCAACATGGTGAAACCCTGTCTCTACTAAAAATACAAAAATTAGCCGGGTGTGGTGGTGCACGCCTGTAATCCCAGCTACTCGGGAGGCTGAGGCAGGAGAATCACTGGAACCTGAGAGATGGAGGTTGTGGCAAGCTGAGATTGTGCCATTGCACTCCAGCCTGGGTGACAGAGTGAGACGTCTTCTCAAAAAAAAAAAAAAAAAAAAAAAAGGCCGGGCGCGGTGGCTCAAGCCTGTAATCCCAGCACTTTGGGAGGCCGAGACAGGCGGATCACGAGGTCAGGAAATCGAGACCATCCTGGCTAACACGGTGAAACCCCATCTCTACTAAAAAATACAAAAAACTAGCCGGGCGAGGTGGCGGGCGCCTGTAGTCCCAGCTACTCGGGAGGCTGAGGCAGGAGAATGGCGTAAACCCGGGAGGCGGAGCTTGCAGTGAGCCGAGATCCAGCCACTGCACTCCAGCCTGGGCAACAGAGCAAGACTCTGTCTCAAAAAAAAAAAAAAAAAAAAACACATACCCCAGCTGTGGCCTAGCCTCAATTGGCCTGAAGTCACCACAGCCTCCTGGCTCCAGAGTCTGCTTTTTGGTCACCCTTGCCTGCTAGCCCTGCAGCCTGTCCCCTACCTCTCCTGGCCACCTGCACACAGTCCCCAACGTGCGCCGGGTGATGCGGCCACAGTGGTGCTTTTTGGATTAGTCTCTAGAGGCCAACACAGAGGGCCTTTCTGAATCCTGGGGTCCTGCCCCCTTCCCCAGTTCCCATACTGCTCCTCCCCAGCAGAATGGCTGCTTTGGGAGGTGGTTACTGGCCTTGAGAGGATGCCACCAGTGAGTTTCCCATGGGCAGGGCTGCATCTGTGGTGGGCACTGAATCGCCACTGCTGGATCCAGACCCCTGTGCGTCCCGGGCCCCAAGGCTTCCTCCTGCCCTCCTCCTGGGGTGCCGTTCGCGAGCCAGGAGACAGGCTGTGCATTCTCTGCCTGCTCACAGGTGACCCTGGGCCAGGTGTGCAATGGCCCGCTGGGCCCATAGTAGCAGAGGGAGGGGAGAGGAAGGGAGAAAGTGGGAACGGCATGTGCAGAGGCCTGGGGCCTGGCCCATGTAGGGACTAGAGGGCTGAGTATGTCTGTTGTGGGGGGGCCCAAGGTGGGGACAGCCATGAGGAATGATGGGCACAGAGCTCAGAAGCTCGGGTGTCTCCCCAGCAAAGGGAGGAACATGGTCTAGCTTGTTGTTTTTCTTTTTTCTTTTTTTTTTGGTTTGTCAGTATTTCCCAGGTGTCTTCTGTGTGCCAGAGACTAACCTGGGGAAGAGCTGTGACTTTGAGAAGCTGCTGGCTCCGTGGGCTTCAGCAGCTGCTGCTGTGATGAAGCGATCCACTTGCCCTCAGCCCCGGCGTCTTTGGCCCAAGCCCAGCCCCAGCCCTGGCTGGGCACAGCCAGGCTTCACTTGGCCACAGGTCCTGTAGTTGCCTGCCTGGCGCCAGGTCAGAGAGGGCGCCTCAGGCAACTGGTTGGGTTGCCAGGCTGCTTGGTAAACAGGCCTCCCTGCGCCCACTTGCTGTCGCCCAGGCATGGCCAACAGATCGACAGTATCTCCTGCCCCAGGACGGGTATGAACGTGGGCACCTTGCCAAGGTTGGATGTGCCTTCCTGGGACCCACTTACAGCTGGGAGCACCTTCTCTTGGGGCCCCTGTGGGTGTGGTGAGGCTGTGAGTCTGGGGCAGTGGCCTGCTGACACCCTCCTCCTGGCAGGGGCTCAGGAGGTTCCCCCATGCCCTGCCGTCTCAGGAGGGCGGCACCTGGCGAGAGAGTCTGGCAGGACTGGCTGGGTGTGGCCGGGGAGCTGCCCTGCAGGTCTCATATCTGCAGGCCCTCATACCTGGACTTGTCAGTTAGGAAGTTTTCTGTTTCTTTTTCTTTTTCTTTTTCTTTTTTTTTTTTTTTTTTTTTTTTTTGAGACGGAGTCTTGCTCTGTCGCCCAAGGCTGGAGTGAAGTGGTGCCATCTCGGCTCACTGCAACCTCTGCCTCCCAGGGCAATTCTCCTGCCTCAGCCTCCTGAGTAGCTGGGATTATAGGCACCCACCACCATGCCTTGTAATTTTTGTATTTTTAGTGGAGACGGGGTTTTGCCATGTTGGACAGGCGTGTCTCAAACTCCTGGGTTCAAGTGATCTGCCCACCTCCCAAAGTGCTGGAATTATAGGCGTGAGCTACCACACTGGCCCATTTTTCTTTTTCTATTGAAGTAAAATCACACCTGTAATCCCAACACTTTGGAGGCCAAGGTGGGAGGATCACATGAATCCCAGGAGTTTCAGACCAGCCTGGGCAACATAGTAAGAACCTCATCTCTACAAAAAAATAAACAAAATTAGTCAGGGGTGGTGACATGCGCGTGAGGTTCCAGCTACCCGGGAGGCTGAGGTGGGAGGATGACTTGAGCCTGGGAGGTCAAGAGCTGTTATTTTATAACATGAAATCAACTCTTTTACAATGTTGCATAACAATCACCTCTGTCTGCTCCCAAAATATTGTCATCACCCCAAAAGGAGACCCCACATCCGTTAAGCAGTTGCTCCCCATTCCTGCCTTCTCCTAGCTCTCAGCCACCAGCACCGTGCCTTCTGTGAATATTTCATACAAATAGAATCATTTGTGTCTGGCTTCTTTTGGTGTGATGTTTCTGATATTCATTCATGTTGTAGCATGGCTCAGTGCTTCCTTTATTTTTATGGCTGAATAATGTTTCATTTTATAATAAACCGTGTTTTATCTGTTTGTCAGTTTATGGGCATTTGGGTTGTATTTCTATCTTTTGTCTGTCGTGAATAAGTACTGCTATGAATGCTTGCATACGAGTATCTGTTGGTTTTGTTTTGTTTTGTTTTGTTTTTGTTTTGAGACGGAGTCCCGCTCTGTCGCCCGGGCTGGAGTGCAGTGGCACGATCTCGGCTCACTACAAGCTCCGCCTCCCGGGTTCACGCCATTCTCCTGGCTCAACCTTCCGAGTAGCTGGGACTACAGGCGCCTGCCACCACCCCTGGCTAATTTTTTTTATTTTTAGTAGAGACGGGGTTTCACGGTGTTAGCCAGGATAGTCTTGATCTCCTGACCTCGTGATCCGTCCGCCTCGGCCTCCCAAAGTGCTGGGATTACAGGCATGAGCCACCGTGCCTGGCCTTTTTTTTTTTTTTTTTTTTGAAACGGAGTCTTTGCTCTGTTGCCCAAGCTAAAGTGCAGTGGTGCTATCTCAGCTCACTGCAACCTCCACCTCCCTGATTCAAGCAATTCTGCCTGCCTCAGCCTCCTGAGTAGCCGGGACTACAGGCACGCGCCATCACGTCTGGCTAATTTTTGTGTTTTCAGTAGAGATGGCGTTTCTCCATGTTGGCCATGCTGGTCTTGAGCTCCTGACCTCAGATGATCTCCCTGCCTCTGCCTTCCAAAGTGCTGGGATTACAAGCATGAGCCACTGCGCTTGGCCAGCTGTTTGTTTGTTTGTTTGTTTTGAGATGAAGTCTTGCTCTGTCACCCAAGCTGGAGTGCAGTGGTGCGATCTCAGCTCACTGCCGGCTCCACCTCCTGGGTTCACGCCATTCTCCTGCCTCAGTCTCCCCAGCAACTGGGACTACAGGCGCACGCCTCCACGCCCGGCTAATTTTTTTGTATTTTTAGTAGAGATGGGGTTTCACCATGTTAGCCAGGCTGGTCTCGATCTCCTGACCTCGTAAACTGCCCGCCTAGGCTTCCCAAAGTGCTGGGATTACAGGCGTGAGCCACCGCACCTGGCATTTGTTTTTGCTTTTTTAAAGAGATGGAGTCTTGCTATGTTGCCCAGGCCGGAGTGCAGTGGCTGTTCACAGGCGGAATCATAGCTCACTGCAGCCTTGAGCTCCCAGGCTCAAGCAATCCTTCCATCTCAGCCTCTTGCGTATCTGGGATCTCAGGCATGCACCACCATGCCCAGCTAATTTTATTTTTTTTGTAGATATGGGGTCTTGCTGTGTTGCCCAGGCTGAGGTTGAACTCCTGGCCTCAAGTTATCCTCCCATCTTGGCCTCCCAAAGTGCTGGGATTACAGGCATGAGCCTGTGCCCAGCCCTGGCTATCTCTTTGTTGTTGAGTTAAAAAAGTTCTTGGCCCAGCCCAGTGGCTCATGCCTGTAATCCCAGCAGTTTGAGATGCCGAGGCAGACAGATCACATGAGGCTAGGACTTCAAGACCAGCCTGGCCAACACGACAAAACCCCATCTCTACCAAAAATACAAAAATTAGTGGGTGTGATGATGCATGTCTGTAATCCCAGCTACTCAGGAGGCTGAGGCACAAGAATCGCTTGAACCCAGCTACTCAGGAGGCGGAGGTTGCAGTGAGCCAAGATAGTGCTGCTGCACTCCAGCCTGGGTAACAGATCAAGTATCTGTCTCAAAAAAATATTTAGGCCAGGCATAGTGGCTCACCTCTGTAATCCCAGCACCTTGGGATGCTGAGGCAGACAGATCACTTGAGCTCAGGAGCTCGAGACCAGCCTGACCGTACAAAAATAAGCTGGATGTGGTGGCACACACCTGTAGTTCCCCCACTACTCGGGAGGCTGAAGCAGGAGAATCCCTAGAATCTGGGAGGCAGAGGTCACAGCAAGCCAAGATTGTGCCACTGCACTTCAGGCTGGGCGATGGAGTGAGACTCCATCTCAAAAAATAAAAACATAATAAAATGAGATAAAAAAAAATAATTGTTGTGGCTGGGCACGGTGGCTCAAGCCTGTAATCCCAGCACTTTGGGAGGCCGAGGCAGGCCGGATCCAGTCCAGGAGGTCGAGACCATCCTGGCTCACGGTGAAACCCCATCTCACTAAAAATACAAAAAGACTAGCGGGGCGGGTACGGTGGCTCAAGCCAGCAAATCCCAGCACTTTGGGAGGCCGAAGTGGAGTGAATCCCAGTCAGAGGGAGGCGAGACCATCCTGGCTAACTTTCGGTGAAACCCTGTCTCTACTAAAATACAAAAAAACTAGCGGGTGAGGTGGCTGAGCGCCTGTAGTCCCAGCTACCGGGAGGCTAGGGCAGGAGGAATGCGTAAACCAGAGCCGGGCTTGCAGTGAGCTGAGATCAGCCACAGCACTGCTGGCCTGGTAGGCTGAACTCAAATCTCAAAAAACAGGCGTGAGTAAGTGGGCGCCTGTAATTTAGCTACGGAGGCTAGAGAAGCCGGGAGAATGGCGTGAACCGGGAGGTGGAGCTTGCAGTGAGCGAGGTCGAGCCACTGCCTCAGCCTGGGCCACAGACTCCGTCTCAAAAAAACAAAAGACTGGCCGGGCAAGGTGGTGAGATTGCCTGTGAGTCCCAGCTACTTGGGAGGGCTGAGGCAGGAAGAATGGCCTAAACCGGGAGGCGGAGCTTGCAGTGAGCTGAGATCCGGCGACAGCACTTCAGTCTGGGTGACAGAGCAAGACTCCGTCTCAAAAAAAAAAAAAAAATTTGTTGTTTCATTTTTATTTTTATTTTTTTGAGATGGAGTCTTGCTCTGTTGCCCAGGCTGCAGTGCAGTAGCGTGATCTTCGCTCACTGCAAGCTCCACCTCTTGGGTTCATGCCATTCTCCTGCCTCAGCCTTCTGAGTAGCTGGGACTACAGGCGCCTGCCACCATGCCTGGCTAATTTTTTGTTTGTTTTTGCTTTTTTGTTTGTTTGTTTTGAGACAGAGTCTCGCTTTGTCACCCAGACAGGAGTGCAGTGGCGTGCTCTCGGCTCACTGCAAGCTCCGCCTCCCAGGTTCAAATGATTCTCCTGCCTCAGCCTCCCAAGTAGCTGGGACTACAGGCACCCGCCACCACACCCAGCTAATTTTTTGTATTTTCAGTAGAGACAGGGTTTCACCGTGTTAGCCAGGATGGTCTCGATCTTGTGATCCGCCCACCTTGGCCTCCCAAAATGCTGGGATTACAGGCATGAGCCACCGTGCCCAGCCAATTTTATTTTATTTTATTTTATTTTATTATTTTTTTGTATTTTTAGTAGAGACAGGATTTCACCGTGTTAGCCAGGATGATCTCAATCTCCTGACCTCGTGATCCACCCACCTTGGCCTCCCAAAGTGCTGGGATTACAGGTGTGAGCCACCGTGCCCAACCTTTTTTTTTTTTTTTTTTTTTTTTTTTGAGACAGGGTCTTATTCTTGTCACCCAGTCTAGAGTGCAGTGTTGCCATCTCCGCTTGCTGCAGTGTCAACTTCTTGGGCTCAGGTGATTCTCCCACCTCAGCCTCCCAAGTAGTTGGGACTATAGGCACACGCCACTACACCTGACTTAATATTTATATATTTTTAGTAGAGACGGGATTTCACCATGTTGCCCAGGCTGGTCTTAAACTCCTGGGTTCTAGTGATCTGCCCGCCTCCCACAATAGTGGGATTACAGGTGTTAGCCACCAGGCCTGACCCTAAAAGAGTTTTTTTTATATATTCTGGACACTAAATACTTAGCAATAGATGATTTGCAAATAGTTCTCCTAAGAGTTTTCTAGTTTTAGCTCTTATGTTTAGGTCATTGCTCCATTTGAGTTCTGTTTTATTTGTATATGGTGTGAGGTAGGAGTTTAACTTCATTCTTTTCTCTGTGGTTATCCAGTTTTCTTAGCAGTGTTTATTGAAGGCACTATTCTTTCCCCATTGAATGTTCTTGGAATCTTTGTCAAAAATCAATTGAGGATAAGTGTAAGGGTTTATTTCTGGACTCTGATTCTGTTCCATTGATCTGTGTCTCCATTCTTTTGCCAGTACCACTACACTGTTTATATTACTGTACCTTCATAGTAAAATTTGAAATTGAGACATGGGAATCCTCCAGCTTCATTCTTTTTCAAGATTGTTTTGGCTATTCAGGGTGATTGGGAACACTTTTGCCACATTTGCACTCACGTTGTTGTTGTTGTGATGGGCTATTGAAAAGCAAGCTGCTGATGTCATGGGAATTTGCCATAAATCCTTCCACATATGTTTTCTAAGAACAAAGGCATTTCTCTACAAAACCACAATGCCATTGTCACATCCAAGTAACTTAAAATTATGGCATATGTATTCCACACTCACATTTTCCTAGTTGTCTTTTTTTTTTTTTTTTTTTTTAAGTAGGATCTCACTTCTGTTGCCTAGACTAGATAGAGTACAGTGGCACCATCATAGCTCACTGCAGCCTCAACCTCCTGGGCTCAAGCAATCCTCCCACCTCAGCCTCCCAAGTAGCTGGGACCACAGGTGGGGGCTACTCTGTCCAGCTCCCCAGTTGTCCTTTATTTATTTTTTTGAGACAGGGTCTTGCTCTGTCACCCAGGCTGGAATGCAGTGGCACAGTCATGGCTCACTGCAGTCTCAACCTCCCAGGCTCAAGTGATCCTTCCATCTCGGCCTCCTGAGTCCCTAAGACAACAGGCACACGCCACCACGCTTGCCTAATTTTAAAATTTTTTGTAGACAGGGTCTTGCTATGCTGCCCAGTCTGATCTCCAACTCCTGGGTTCAAGTGATCCTCCTGCCTTGGCCTCCCAAAGTGCTGGGATTAGAGGTGTGGGTCCGGTCTCCCCAGTTGTCCTTTATAACTTTTTTTTTTTTTTTTTTTTTTTGAGACGGAGTCTCGCTCTGTCGCCCAGGCTGGAGTGCAGTGGCGGGATCTCAGCTCACTGCAAGCTCCGCCTCCCGGGTTCACGCCATTCTCCGGCCTCAGCCTCCCGAGTAGCTGGGACTACAGGCGCCCGCCACCTCGCCCGGCTAGTTTTTTGTATTTCTTAATAGAGACGGGGTTTCACCGTGTTAGCCAGGATGGTCTCGATCTCCTGACCTTGTGATCCGCCCGTCTCGGCCTCCCAAAGTGCTGGGATTACAGGCTTGAGCCACCGCGCCCGGCCTTTTATAACTTTTTAAAACATTTTTCTTGCGGCTTCAGCCCAGGGTCCCACTTTGCATCGCATTGGGCACTCCCCCCTTTCTTGTCTCCTGTACTCTGGAATAGCTCCCACCGTTTTGGTCTTTCCTGACACTGGCCTGTTTGAGGAGACCAGCCTGGTTGTCCTGTAGCCTGCCCAACAACCTGTCGTTTTCTGTTGTCCCTTGAAGATGGGACTAGGTCAAACATTTTTGCCAAGAATACTACAGATGATGCACCTGTCCCACTGTAGTATGGCGGGCAGGGGCACAGTGCCTGATTGGGCTGGCCCGTTCCTGGCATCGCTAAGTTTCACCATTTGGCTGGAGTGGAGTGGCCACAGGTTTGTGGAATGAATGACTAGTAACAGCTATCATGATGGGTACAGGGAGACAGTGTCGTAATTCACTAGACAGCTGCCCCGCCATTAGCCCCATCTGACGGTGAGAACCCGAGTTCCAGAGAGGCTGAGGGACCTGCCTGTGTCACAGTGAACAAATGGCATGGGTGGGGTGTGAACCCGGCGGTCTGGCTACACTGGCCCCATGCAGTCACTGCACTGCACCCATCCAAGAACGGAAGGGCTCAGCCGAGTGGAGCAGAGGCAGCTCCAGCTCTGAGGCCCTGTGCGTTGGCACCGTGCCTGGTGGCCCTGTCTGCCCACCTCAGTGTTCACCGTCTCCCTGTCTCAGCCCTGGTCATCCTGAGGACACAGACTGTATCCCTGCTGTCTGATCAGCCGCTCCCTTGTCCTCAATGTGGGCTGGGCAGGCAGCGCACCCGGCAATGCTGCCAGGGTGGTTTTGTGGCACTCTGGAAGAATCTGGGGGCACCAACGGCAGGCAGCAGGAGGGCGTCAGGGACCCGGGATCAAAAGAAGGCAGCCGACAGGGCTGTACTGCTCACGCCAGCCTATCTTCTCTCATAGATGAAGATGTATGTGTCTTTAAGTGCTCGGTGTCCCGAGAGACAGAGTGTAGCCGCGTGGGCAAGCAGTCCTTCATCATCACCCTGGGCTGCAACAGCGTCCTCATCCAGTTCGCCACACCCAACGGTACGTGCCCCTGCTTCCACTCCAGTGACACCAGCCCAGAGCGCCCAGAGCCCTGGTGGGCAGGGGCATGGAGCCTGGCTAAGGAGCGGCCCATGCATCCTTGAGAATGCTCCGCTGCCCTCCAAACCGCATTCCCACATGCAGATATGTCCAGAGGACACTCCACTGCCTGGGGAGACGCTGGATCCCAGACCCTCCCTCACCAGCTCCTTCACGTCTTTTGGGGCTTGGCTTTTATGTCCCCACCTCCAAGAAGCCCATCCTGACCACCTGGGCCCAGTCCTTCTGGCAGTGGCCAGCCCTGGGCCAGCTGTGACTGGAGTTTAGGGGATGGAGTGAGACGAGGTCATAGGGGCAGGAAGAGTTTGCTCAGGGCACAGAGAAGCCACCAGAGGGGCCTAACCGGACCCACCTTGGGGGCACAGGGAGATACAAGATTCCTGACTAGGGATGGGAGAACCCCAGGTGGATGCAGCCGGAGTAGCAGTAGAGGTGTCGAGGATGCCCAGGGCTGCAGACGGTCTGAAGGTCTCGCCTCAGGCTTGATTTACCAGAGAGGTGAAGTGAGCCCAGTGATTGACACGGACTGGTGCAGGGACAGCTGGAGGTGGGGAGGCTGCCTGCCCATAGCCACTGCCAGCCTCCCCCTTGTCTCAAGGAGGCTGTGCAATGACCCAGATGTACCTCGGGCAGTCTGAGCCCTCAGGGCCACCTGTGTGAAGCTGCCACGCCTGGCTAATTTTTTGTAGAGATGGGTTTTCACTGTGTTGCCCAGGCTGGTCTCGAACTCCTGGCTTCAAGTGAGCCGCCCGCCTCAGCCTCCCAAAGTGCTGGGATTACAAATGTGAGCCACTGCACCCGGCCATTTTTTTTTTTTTTTTTTTTTTTTTTGGAGAAAGAGTGTCACTCTGTGCCCAGGCTGAAGTGCCCAGGTTCAAGCAATTCTTATGCCTCAGCCTCCCGAGTAGCTGGAACTACATGTGTGTGCCACCACGCCTGGCTAATTTTTGTATTTTTACTATAGCAGACATAGAGGAAGTTTTTTCTTTTCTTTTTTTTTTTTTGAGATGGAGTCTTGCTCTGTTGCCCAGGGCTGAGTGTATGTGGCTGCTAATCTCGCTCACTGCAAGTTCACCCCCAGGTTCATGCCATTCTCCTGCTTCCAGCTCCTCCCGTGTAGCTGGGACTGCCAGCTCCACCGCCACTCGCTAATTCTTTTGTATTTTTTTCTTTTTTTTTTTTTTTTGAGACTTGAGTCTCGCTACTGTGTCACCCAGGCTGGAGTGGCTGATCTCGGCTCACTGCAGCCCGGCCCCAGGTTCACGCCATTCCTCCTTGCCTCAGCCTCCCAGTTAGACTACAGGCTCCCCACCACCGGCTAGTTTTTGTATTTTAGTAGAGATGGTTCACCATGTGCTAGCCAGGATGGTCTCGACCTCCTGACCTCGCGGATCCACCCACTCGGCCTCCCAAAGTGCTGGGATTACAGGTTTGAGCCACCGCGCCCGCCATCCTTGGCTTTTATTAGAGATGGGTTTCACTGTGTTAGCCAGGATGATCTCATCTCCTGGACCTCGGCGGATCCTACCGGCCTCCCAAAGTGCTGGGATTACAGGCGTGAGCCACCAAGGCCTCGGGTTGACATGAAGTCTTTTCATGTTGCCCAGGCTGGTCTCAAACTCCTGACCTCAAGTGGTCCACCTGCCTCAGCCTCCCAAAGTGCTGAGATTAGAGGCGTGAACCACCACACCCAGCCGTTTCCATTCTTAAGACTTTGTATTTTAATATTTTTTATTTCAGTTCTGTCAGTTTTTAAAAGTTGTGCTAAAATCTACATAACAAAATTTGGTCATTTTAACCCTTTTAAAGTGTGTAGTTTGGTAGCAAGCAGCACATTCACATTGTTGTGCAACTATCACTAACACCCATCTCCAGAACTTGCGCATCCCGAACTGTGTCTTTTACTGTTTTTTGAGATGGAGTCTCGCTCTGTCGCCCAGGCTGGAGTGCAGTGGTGTGATCTCGGCTCACTGCAACTACCGTCTCCCAGGTTCAAGCGATTCTCCTGCCTCAGCCCCCCGAGTAGCTGGGATTACAGGCACGTGCCACTGTACCCGGCCAGTTTTTTATATCTTTAGTAGAGACGGGGGGGTTTCACCATGTTGACCAGGCTGGTCTTGAACTCCTGACCTCAGGTAATCCGCCTGCCTTGGCCTCCCAAAGTGCTAGGATTACATGTGTGAGCAACCATGCCCGGCCGTGTCTTTTAATTTTTAAAGAGATTGTCTTTTAAATATTGTTTTGTTTTTTACTTGATATAATTTAGTGGCTATCATTCTATGTTAATAAATGTAGCTTTTATTTTAGTTTAGTTTAGTTTAGTTTTGAGACAGAGTCTCACTCCGTTGCCGAGGCTGGAGTGCAGTGGCGCAATCTTGGCTCACTGCAACCTCCACCTCCCAGGTTCAAGCGATTCTCCCACCTCAGCCTACTGAGTAGCTGGGTTTACAGGCACCCGCCACCACCCCTGGCTAATTTCTGTATTTTAAGTAGAGACAGGGTTTTACCATGTTGGCCAGGCTGGTCTCGAACTCCTGACGTCAAGTGATCCACTCGCCTCAGCCTCTCAAAGTGTTAGGATTACAGGCATGAGCCGCCATGCCTGGCTCATTATTTCTTGCAGAGACAGGGTCTTGCTATATTGCCCCGGGTGGCCTCTTAAACTCCTGGGCTCAAGTAGTCCACCCGCCTCAGCCTCCCAATGTCCTTGGATTACAGTTGAGAACCACTGTGCCCAGCCAAATAGATAGAGCCTGTTCTAAAGGGCTACATACCGTTGCATCTCAGGGAAGGGTAGTGATTGGTGATTCTCTGCCTTGCTTTTCTTTTCTATTTCTTGTTTTTGTTTTTGTTTTTGTTTTTTAACGTGGCAGGGTCTTGTTATGTTGCCCAGGCTGGTCTCAAAACCCTGACAACTGATCTGCCCACCTCAGCCTCCCAAAGTGCTGGGATTACAGGCGTGAGCCACTGCACCTGGCCTCTGCTGTGCTTTTCTGTGCTCCTGGGGTTTGTCTAGTCCCCTTTTACTGGACATTGCAGTGTCTGCTGCCCCCACACAGATGCTGCCCTGAGCTTCTGGGTGGACTTGGGCTTATTTGCCAGAGCTTCGACTCCCAGGCCAGTGGGCGTGTGCTTGAGAGAGCTTCACCAAGCTGCCCTTTGGTGAGGAATCCCCAGGCCCACTCCCACCAGACACCAGCCCCACGTGCAGGATACCTGTCCTCTTCTCATGTCAGTCACCAGGGTGCAAGCATGGCTGCCCTTCATCTTTTCTTTAAACTTGGAAAATTGTTTTTCGGGGAAGAGAAATCACCAGCCCTATATGTTCAAGGGAGAAACATCAGGACATGTGGCCATCCAGAACCTTCCCTCCCAGATGGCCATATGCCAGGTTGCTGACCGCCCCCCAGTGACTTGGCTTCCCTGTTCCAGATTTCTGTTCCTTCTACAACATCCTGAAAACCTGCCGGGGCCACACCCTGGAGCGGTCCGTGTTCAGCGAGCGGACGGAGGAGTCTTCTGCTGTGCAGTACTTCCAGGTGGGTTACACTTGCCCTCAGCCAGGCCGCCTCCACCCGGCAGCCCCCCTGCCACCCGCCCGCAGGAGGCCACGCAGCACAGGGAAGGCCCACCCAAGTTCCCGTCCTGGCTCTGTCCCTTACTGGCCATGTAGCCTTGGGCAGGTTTCCTCCGCTGGCTGGGCCTCAGTTTCCTCATCTGTGAAGCGGAGATGCAGGTGCCTGCCTGAGAGGGTTGCTGGAAGGATCTGAGCACAGGTGGAGCTCAGGGCCACAGGCGTTGTGAATAACGGTAGAGCAGTTGCAATGCCCTGAGCGCTCCCTGCATGCCAGGCCCTGGTCTAAGCGCTGTCACGTGCACAGAAGCACTTGGACCCTCCCAACAACGCTAGGAGGTAAGTGCTATTATTGTCCCCATTTTACAGATGAGAAAACTGAGGCTCAGAGAGGTTAAGTGACTTGCTCCAAGTCACACAGCTATTATGCAACAGAGCCGAGATGGGAAGCCAGGTCTGCCTGATGCCAAAGCCTGTGCCCCTGCCCAGGTGCCACGCTGCCTCCCGATCGCCCGTTGTCTTACAGAGAGACACCACACCTCACCTGCCTGGCGCTCTGAGTTCTAGGGCTCTGTTCGATGCGCTTCTCTTCTCCTTTGGGGCCCTCAAGATGGGGCAGGTGGCCCCCGATGCCAGAAGCCTGCCTGTGGCAAATATTGAGTTCCCCTGGGTGGCTTCCAGGTCCAGGCAGCATCCAGCTGTTGCCGTCGGCTGCAGTGATAGTGGCGGTGTCCTCCTGGGGGCTGCCCTCCGGCCTCCTGCTCCCTCTCCTGGAGCTGCTAGTGGGGCCCAGGCAGAGGGTGCATGGCCTCCTGAGGGAGGTTCGTGCCTAAGATGGCCCCTTCCTCTATCACAGGGCTGGCCAGGGCCTTGACTGCCTCGTGCCACCATGTGCCCCGTGCCATTGGTGTGTCTCTGTTCCAGTTTTATGGCTACCTGTCCCAGCAGCAGAACATGATGCAGGACTACGTGCGGACAGGCACCTACCAGCGCGCCATCCTGCAAAACCACACTGACTTCAAGGACAAGGTGAGCGGCCCGTGCACGTGCCCACCTCTCTGCTTCTGCCTTTTTTTTTTTTCTTTGCTCATTCATTTTATCTTCAAAAATCTCAGATTAGAAATGCATTTATCCCAGCTACTGTGGAGGCTGAGGCAGGAGGATTGCTTCAGCCCAGGAGTTTGAGGCTTCAGTAAGCTATGATTGCACCACTGCGCTCCAGCCTGGGCCACAGAGCGAGACTCTTGTCCCTTAAAAAAAAACAAAAAAGAAAAACAAATGCATTTAATATATAAACTCAACACAGCATGTACATTATAGACTTGAGAGGCCTCTATCAGTTCTCTCCGAGACAGCTGCTGCCCCTCAGTATGAAGTCTCTTCTTCCAGATTTTTCCCTATGCAGACATCAGCGTATATTTTACAATTATTTTATTGAGCTGGGCAGAGTAGCTCACACCTGTCTGTGATCCTAGCACTTTGGGAGGCCAAGGCAGGAGGATCATTTGAGCCCACGAGGTTGAAACTGCAGTGAGCTGTGATTGGAGCACTGCTCTCCAGGCTAAGCCCCAGCGTGAGACCCTGCCTCAAGAACAAAATTAATAAATAAGCTTTTTAATATCACCAAATAACGTGCACTCATGATTGCACTCATGATTAAAGAGAGAGAGCAGAGCAGAGCGTCTATATTCAAAAGTAGAAATCGGCCAGGCACGGTGGCTCATGCCTGTAATCCCAGCACTTTGGGAGGCTGAGGCAGATGGATCACTTGAGGTAGAAATGTAATCCCTTCTCATCCCATTTACCAGAGTTTTTAGTGTCTATTTTTTTTTTGAGATGGAGTCTTGCTCTGTTGCCCAGGCTGGAGTGCAGTGGTATAATTTTGGCTCACTGCAATCTCTGCCTCCCAGGTTCAAGCGATTCTCCTGCCTCAGCCACCTGTGTAGCTGGGACTACAGGCGCCTACCACCATGCCCAGCTAATTTTTGAGTTTTTGGTAGAGATGGGGTTTCACCATGGTGGCCAGGATGGTCTCGATCTCTTGACCTCGTGATCCGCCCACCTCAGCCTCCCAAAATGCTTGGATTACAGGCATGAGCCACCTCACCTGGCTTACTCAGTTTTCGTTTTCTCTTTCTGTTTTTTGGGGTTTTTTTGAGACAGATTATCACTCTGTCCCCCAGGCTGTAGTGCAGTGGCACAGTCTCAGCTCACTGCAGCCTCCACCTCCTGGGTTCAAGCAGTTCTTGTGCCTCAGCCACCCAAGTAGCTGGGATTACAGTCATATGCCACCATGCCTGGCTGATTTTTGTATTTTTAGTTGAGATGGGGTTCTGCCATGTTGCCCAGGCTGATCTCAAACTTCTGGCCTCAAGCAGTTCGTCCACCTCAGCCTCCCAAAGTGCTGAGATTACGGGCGTGAGCTGCCGCATCCAGCCTGTTTTCTCTTTTGAATCAAATGGGAGCCTGTTTTTTTCCTCCGAGTATTTTGGGGATCTCTCCACGTGGATCTTCCTCATCCAGCATCTGGGTCTTGCCCCCCTAGCATCGCTTACCATCCCAGAGGATGGCAGGCCCTGGGCCCCAGGGAGGGGTTGTCCTGACACAGGAGGAGTGTCGGCCCCGGCTGGGTCATCCCGAGCCTCGTCCTGGCCGCTGAGGTCTGGGAAGGGCATCGTCTATTGGTGAAGTCCCTTCCCGCTCCCTGAGGATGGAGATTCATTTTCTGATTCATCTGGAGCTCTGAGCGGTACCCTGAGGCCTTCCCACCTGACACCAGCTTCCCTTACAGGCACTCACCGTGCCCAGAACATTTGTCCTTCAAAAGCTCATGCCTGTCACCACCAGGAATATCTGCCCTTGGTCTGCTTGTGTGGAAGCAATCCCACAAATCCAGAACAGGTGGTGTGTTCTCCCAGACCCTGGCCTGGACTCTGCCATGAGTGACCATCACAGGGGCCAGTAGCCCTGCGGGGAACCCAGCTGGCCCCGGGGCTTGGGCGGCTCACCTACCCCAGCCAAGACAGGCTGCTTCTCCAGGCACCACAAGTCAGCATGGAACTGGGAGACGCTGCCGCCGACGCCTCGGGCCCTTTCCTCCATGCTAAAACTGCAGAGGCCCTGGAAAAATGCTTTTCAACTGGCAGTGAGCTTCCAGGGGAGGCCCATGCCTCTCGCCCCAGACGATCTGGAGGCCTGCAGGTCCCAGGGTTGGGGCCGAGCGGGAGCTTCCCCAGGGCTTCTCCCAGAGGACTGGCCCATGGCTCATCTTGAGTTCTCGCTTCATTTTGATCAAGAGTCCATAAAGGGCAAACACTGAGAGTGAAGACCGACCCAGGTGTTGACGCCTCATAACTTGCACATCCCTTATGATCACTGTCACCTCCAGATCACCATCACCTCCTGTGTCTCGCTCTCACTTCCCACTCCTCCCTTAGATCGTTCTTGACGTTGGCTGTGGCTCTGGGATCCTGTCGTTTTTTGCCGCCCAAGCTGGAGCACGGAAAATCTATGCGGTGGAGGCCAGCACCATGGCCCAGCACGCCGAGGTCAGTGGCCCGCTGGTGCCCACCCAGCCTCATCCTCACCCATGAGTGCCATTCCGGCCCCAGCCTAGAGAAGCCTGGGAACCCCCAGGAGGCTGGGGACGTTACTTCTGTGCTTGGATCTCTTTGTTGTCCCCAAAACAGTCATTGCAGGGAGGGGCTTCAGGGCCTGGGATGATTTCCCCTCATGACCGGCAGTCAGGGGCACAGGTCATTTCCTTGTTTTCTTTTTTTTTTTTTTTGCACTGAAACCTTCATTCACAAAGTTCAAAATGTAAAAGCTAAAAAAGAGCAAACAGCGTGCTGTCCTCACCAACCCCTGCTCCCACCCCCTAGCCCCATCACGAGAGAGGAGCTACGGCCATAAAGTCTGAGCAAAGCTGTTCCGTGGCTGTAGACGTGAGCGTCCTCTCACACCAGCAGAGGCTGCACCTTCTTGTCCCTGCTCTACCTCTCCCATGGATCTGGGGTCACCTGGGTCATGGAGGGGCCATCCTTGCTCTGTCTTGCAGCTGCAGAGCACCCCCATGCCCAGCCGTGCCGCTGTTGCTTTAGCTGCATTGTGTCCGTAGTGACATTCAGACTCCTTCCAGGTCTTCACATGGCCGACGCTGCTGTCCTCTAATCCTACCGCTTTGGGAGGCTTAGGCGGGCGGATCATCTGAGGTCAGGAGTTTGAGACCAGCCTGACCAACATGGCGAAACCCCGTCTCTACTAAAAATACAAAGAATTAGCCGGGCATGGCGGTGGGTGCCTGTAGTCCCAGCCACGCGGGAGGCTGAGGTGGGAGAATCGCTAGAATCTGGGAGGCAGAGGTTGCAGTGAGCCGAGATGGCACCACTACCTCCAGCCTGGACAACAGAGTGAGAATCTGTCTCAATTTTTTTTTTTTTTTTTTTTGTATTTTTAGTAGAGACAGGGTTTTGCCATGTTGGCCAGACTAGTCTCCCAACTTATGAGCTCAAGCAATCTGCCTGCCTCGGCCTCCCAAACTGCTGGGATTGCAGGCGTGAGGTGCCGTGCCTGGCCCACAGTGAGCTCTTAACAGGCTATGGCCAATCGCAGCCATGGTTGGGGCACCAGCGAAGGAGGCAGAGGGGGACCCGATGGCCATGTGCAGGTGGAGGCTGTCCTTTGAGAGGTGGTCTAGGGAGGGCCCCACGGCAGGAAGACGCAGGGAAGCCCACACGGCCCTGCCTGCCTGCAGGTCTTGGTGAAGAGTAACAACCTGACAGACCGCATCGTGGTCATCCCGGGCAAGGTGGAGGAGGTGTCGCTCCCCGAGCAGGTGGACATCATCATCTCGGAGCCCATGGGCTACATGCTCTTCAACGAGCGCATGCTGGAGAGCTACCTCCACGCCAAGAAGTACCTGAAGCCCAGCGGTGAGCCTTGCGGGTACACAGGCCGAGCCCCTCGGTGGAGCTCCTGGCTGCCGGAGAGCCAGGCCGTCAGTGCTTCAGCTCCCTGCTTGCTGTTGGTGGCCCAGGGTTCAGGGAAGCCTGGGCTTTCCCCACACTCCCACCCCAACCCCACTCCAGCCAGCTGTGGCTTCTGGAGTCCCGGGCCCCAAACATGGCCAGACACCCAGCTGCCCACCCGCCCGCACAGGGTACGGAGGAGCTCCTGGCACCTCTGCCATCCCATGTCCTGTTCCTGCAGGACAGCCTGTGGCTGCGAGTGGGGATTGGGACAGGTTCTGTGATCAGCAGTTCCCCACCGAGCCCTGTTCTCCTCACAGTCCAGGCGTTGAGGGGTCGAGCATGTGTACAAATGCAGGGGTGTGGCTGCGGGTGTACATGTGTGAGGAGGTGAGGTAGCTGTCTGGCAAGCCCATCTGTCACTTCCCATCCGTGCCTCTGGGTATGGCCTCTGGTCACTGGGTGACTGTTTCTTTTTTTTGAGACAGAGTTTCACTTTTGTTGCCCAGGCTGGAGTGCAGTGGTGCGATCTCGGCTCACTGCAACCTCCACCTCCCCAGTTCAAGCGATTTTCATGCTTCAGCCTCCTGAGTAGCTGGGATTACAGGCATGTACCACCATGCCCGGCTAAGTTTTGGATTTTTAGGAGAGACGGGGTTTCACCATGTTGGTCAGGCTGGTCACGAACTCCTGACCTCAGGTGATCCGCCCGCCTCAGCCTCCCAAACTGCTGGGATTACAGGTGTGAGCCACTGTGCCTGGCCTACGTGACTGTTTCTATCTGCCCATCTGTCTTGGGGTCTCTGCAGCCCTGACGCCTGAGGCATGTGTCTGTGGCTCTTCTCATGCTAGGTACATGCGTGTCTGAGCATTTCTGTACAGGCAAGCAGCTGTGTGTGTGTGTGGCAGGGGACAGGTCCCCAGCCAGGGTAGCAGCCGTGGGATGGAGTGTGGGCAGCAGCAGGCTGGTAGGGCCTGTGCAGGCAGGGGCGGGGGAAAGCTTCCATCTGGCCCTCCCTGGATCCAGGCCCTAGGGTCCTGGCTGCCTGTGCTCCTGGAGGTGGGAAGTGGCGTCCCACAGCTATGTCCCATGTCTCCGGTGTGAGTATGGGAGGCAAGGCTGCTCCAGGGGCTGTGGGCCCCACTCTCCTCCCCTTCTGCCCTGATAGTGGGGGTGGGGGTGGAGACAGCCCCAGCAGAGGGGGCCCCTTCTGACGGGATGTGAGGCCAGACGGGAGTCAGGCTCTGTGGGCAGCTGCATGCACCCCCCACGGCCCAGCAGCCAGCTTGTGGGGACAGGGGAGGCCGAGCCTGTTGGGGGGGTGCTCCAGGGGTTAAAGGCAGTCCTCCCCTCTCCCAGTCACATGCTCCTGGTCAGCAGGAGCCAGAGGTTCCTTCCAGGCTGGCTCACTTCCCATGGTGCCCCCAGGTCCCCCAGGGCAGAAGCCGCAGCATGTGCATCTCCCTCCCCGTTCCAGCAGCTGCAGCCCCGCAGCTCTCGCCTCGGGTACAGCCTGGAGGCGTAAGGAGGAAGCAGAGTCCCACTGATACCTCAGGACCTCCTCCCCCGGCTTGCCAGGCTGGGGGGCCCACATCTGGAGGCCAGGTGCTCCTTTGGGCAGGCGGGGCTATGGGGCCCTGGCCCTCCCTGCTGCTGGCCCTGACTCACGCGTCTGCCCTTGAGTCACAGAGGGAGGCCCTGCCCTTCCCTCTCAGTCTGTGTGCCCAGACCAGGCAGGCCAAGTGGCCCACCCTGCCGGCTGGGTGCCTGTGCCAGAACCTAGGCAGCCCCGATGGTGTGGATTCAGCTTCCCCCACCGGCTCTTGGCCTCAACTGAGGTCCCCAGTGGTGCTGGCGTAGCCCGGGGCCCACCCTCCCTCTGTCCAGAGCAACTTTGCTTTGCTTTCCCAGCTGCATACGTGCACAGGCGGCAGGGCCTGAGAGGCAGCGCCTGGCCGCATCCTGGGCACTGCCCGCTTCCCTGTGAGGCTCTAGCAGGTCCCTCACAGCTCCCAGGCCTAGTAATGGGACATAAAGATGAGCCACCGGCCTCCCAGTCTCAGGTGGAATCCATAAGCTAGTGCAGGTCAAGTGCCCGTGGTGGTGATGAAACACTCATCAGAATAGGCGCTCGGTGCTGTTGTCACAGGAATGCAGGAACGAATGGATGACAGGCTGGGAGCACCCAGGGTTGGGGGTCTTAATGTCCTTTGATAGCTCTGCCAGGCACTGTGGGATGCGTCACCTGACACCGGCACCCCTCCCTGCCCCACTCCCAGGAAACATGTTTCCTACCATTGGTGACGTCCACCTTGCACCCTTCACGGATGAGCAGCTCTACATGGAGCAGTTCACCAAGGCCAACTTCTGGTGAGTGTGCCCTGGTGTCCCGCCTGGGCCCCACAGCCTGCCTTGTCAGGGACAGCCCAGCTCCCCCGGGGGCCCCCACTCCTCTTTTTCTGAAAGACTTAGGCTAGATGAGGGCTGACTGGGAGAGAAGACGGGGCTACCTCGCCTGCCTCTTCTGTAGCCTTGACTTTGCTGTGGGGCTGGGGCCTGTCCACAGGTACCAGCCATCGTTCCATGGAGTGGACCTGTCGGCCCTCCGAGGCGCCGCGGTGGATGAGTATTTCCGGCAGCCTGTGGTGGTGAGTAGGGCCTCCAGGGCACTGCTGCAGTGATCACTTGCCATTGCTCTGCAGCTGTGCAGCCCTCAGGAAGCTATGACCCCTCTCTGAGCCCTCTCCTCTGCCCTGCACAGAGCTCTCTCACAAAGATTTGGGCCAAAAATGTCAATGCATGTAGACACTTAGCATACAGCAAACATGCAATGCATGCGGACCATTATTAGATGAGGCTAAGGCAGGAGGGGCATTTAGGCTCAGGAGTTCAAGATCAGCCTGGGCAACACAGAGACACCATCGCTATTTTTAAAATTAAAATAGTAAAAATAAAAAAGAACCGTTACTAGATGAATTTATCCTTGGTGAGCTGATGTGATTTATTGATTGATTTTACTTGAGATTTTTGATACATCCATGATTCAGAAATCAAAAGGAAAAAAAAGCTGGGCATGGTGGCTCACGCCTGTAATCCCAGCACTTTGGGAGGCCGAGGTGGGCAGATCACAAGGTTAGGAGATTGAGACCAACACGGTGAAACCCCGTCTCTACTAAAAATACAAAAAATTAGCCGGACGTGGTGGCGGGGTCCTGTAGTCCCAGCTACTCGGGAGGCTGAGGCAGGAGAATGGCATGAACCCAGGAGGCAGAGGTTGCAGTGAGCCGAGATCACGCCACTGCACTCCAGCCTGGGCGACAGAACGAGACTCCGTCTCAAAAAAAGAAAAAGAAAAAAAAAAAAGATTTATTTTTTGTAAGTAGCATACAATTGGGTCTTGAGTTTTTTTTTTTTAAACAAGATTGAACATTTTTGTCTTTTAGAATATTTAGACCATTTACATTTAATAAACTTGTGTGGGAATAAATCTATGATCTTTTATTTTTCTATTAATCTGACCTGTTTCTTGACTTTTTTGCCTTCCTTTAAAAAAATAAGTTCTGGGCCGGGCACGATGGCTCATGCCTGTAATCCCAACATTTTGGGAGGCCGAGGCAGGTGGATCATGAGGTCAGGAGATTGAGACCATTCTGGCTAACAGGATGAAACCCCGTCTCTACTAAAAATAACAAAACAAATTAGTCAGGCGTGGTGGGGACGCCTGTAGTCCCAGCTATTTGGGAGGGTGAGGCAGGAGAATGGCGTGAACCTGGGAGGCGGAGCTTGCAGTGAGCCGAGATCGGGCCACTGCACTCCAGCCTGGGTAACAGAGTGAGGCTCTGTCTCAAAATAAGAAAAAAAAGTTCAAGGCTGGGCACGGTGGCTCAAGCCTGTAATCCCAGCACTTTGGGAGGCCGAGACGGGCGGATCACAAGGTCAGGAGATCGAGACCATCCTGGCTAACACGGTGAAACCCCGTCTCTACTAAAAAAATACAAAAAACTAGCCGGGCGAGGTGGCGGGCGCCTGTAGTTCCAGCTACTCGGGAGGCTGAGGCAGGAGAATGGCGTAAACCCGGGAGGCGGAGCTTGCAGTGAGCTGAGATCCGGCCACTGCACTCCAGCCTGGGCGATAGAGCGAGACTCCGTCTAAAAAAAAAAAAAAAAAAAAAAGTTCCGTTTATTCTGTTTTCCCCCTGCTTTTGATGTTTTTCATTTGTTTTGGGAAACTCTTGGACAATCTTGGATAATATGTCTTTAAACACTACCTCTGCCTCATTCTCTTTCTCCTTCTGGGATTCCGATTATATGTACAGTGGACCTTTTCACCATATCTCAGATGATTCTTATACTCTTTTCTGTCTTTTCCATCCTTTTTTTTTTTGGAGACGGAATCTTGCTCTGTTGCCCAGGCTGGAGTGCTGTGGCATGATCTCAGCTCACTGCAACCTCCACTTCCCGGGCTCAAGCAATTCTCAGCCTCTTGAGTACCTGGGATTACAGGCGCTTGCCACCACTCCCAGCTAATTTTTTGTAATTTTAGTAGAGATGGGGTTTTGCTATGTTGGCCAGGCTGGTCTGAAACTCCTGACTTTAGGTGATCCGCCTGCCTTGGCCTCCCAAAATGCTGGGATTATAGACTTGAGCCACCACACCCAGCCCTGCCCCCCATATTTTTTTTTTTTTTTGAGACAGAGTCTAGCTCTTTCACCCAGGCTGGTGTGTGCAGTGGCGCAATCTTGGCTCACTGCAACCTCCGCCTCCAGGGTTCAAGCAATTCTCTCGCTTAAGCCTCCTGAGTAGCTGGGACTACAGGCATGCACCACCACACCCGCCTAATTTTTGTAATTTTAGTAGAGATGGGGTTTGGACCATGTTGGCCAGGCTGGTCTTGAATTCCTAACCTCAGGTGATCCACCCACCTCAGCCTCCCAAAGTCCTGGGATCACAGGCATGAGCCACCATGCCCAGTGTGTTCAGTCTTTTGTGATACCACTGGGGAGTGAATGAGTGAAAAAAGCAGGAAATATTTTGGTGGTATTATGAAAATTTTGTATTATGAGGGTGCCTTGGAAGGGACCACAGTTTGAGAAGCGGCTGCTTCAGGGTACAGCCCTCAGTACTCTTAATGCAAGCCCAGTGGTTAGCCTCATTACCAGTATGCTGCTGAACCACCCGTTAGGTTTTATTGTTGTTTTTTGAAACAGGGTCTCACTCCGTTCCCCAGGCTGAAGTACAGTGGCTCAATCACTTCATGGCTTACTTCAGCCTCGACCTCCCAGATACAAGTGATCCTCCTGCCTCAGCCTCCCAAGTAGCTGGGACTATAGGAGTGTGCCACCATGCCCAGCCAATTTATTTTTTTGTAGACGTGGGGCCTTACTGTGTTACCCAGGCTAGTCTTGAACTCCTGACCTCAGGTGATCCGCCCACCTCGGCCTCCCAAAGTGCTCGGATTATAGGCGTAAGCCAGTGCACCTGGCCTTAAGCCTCTTATTAGCAGCTTTCTGCTTGGTGTCTTAGCCTCTGATGCCCTGCCCCACTTGAAGCTCAGGAGTTGGCCAATTTCACAAGTGCACTGAGTGTGCACCACCCACCTCGCCCTCCTGCACTTATTTCCCTTTGCTTTGACATCACGGCCCCTTGAGTCCAAGCTGCCTTGGTAACCTGGAGCTCCCATTTTGCTTTCCCCACCCAGGGAAGCTGCTGAAAGGTCGAGGTGGCCGTTTTCTGCCCTCCCCATGGGGAAAGGCAGAGGCCAGAAAGGGCTCCCTCCAGAAACGGCACTTCCCTCCTTTCCAGGAGCTTGATCCCCAAAGTCCTGGCTGCTCTGGTTGGTCACCAGTGCTTCCAACAACTGGTTTATTCTTTTTTTATATTTTATCCGGTTGACATAGTTCATGGCAGGTGTGTTAGTCAGATATAAACATCGCTGGGAGTGGACAGCAGCAACAGTGTTGTTGTTGATGATGTTTTTAAGAGACAGGGTCTCCCTGTGTTTCCCAGGCTTGATTCAGTCTTGGGCTTAAGCAGTCCTCCTGCCTCAGCCTCCTGAGTAGCTGGAGTTACAGGCATGCAATTCCACATCCGCCTAGCACTTAGTTCTTTAACTTGCTTTTTTGGTTAACTTGCTTAATGATTTAGCTTGGAGATCTTTCCCCATCTGTTCATAAAGAGCCTCTTCATTCTCACGTCTGCATGGTCTTTGATGGGTGAGCCATCATTGGTTTAATTAGATGGTTTCCAGTGTGTCGCTACCACGGACAATCTGTAATTATACATGTAAGTTTGTTGATGTATTCATGTATCTGGAGGTTAAATTCCTGTAGTGCCAAATCTTTTATGTGGATAAACACTTGTCATTTTGAGAGCTGTCACCTAATTGCCCTTGGTGGCGTTGTGCCAGTTCACCCTTCTTGCAGCGTGTCTGAGAAGAGCAAGCTAGTTTTAGCTGCACAGCCTAGAAGCCGTGGCCAGACCTAGGGGGAGGGGCAGGGCTCTCCCCTTCCATGTCGGCCTTGGCACCAGATGCCAGGTCACACCTGTTGTCTCTCCCAGGACACATTTGACATCCGGATCCTGATGGCCAAGTCTGTCAAGTACACGGTGAACTTCTTAGAAGCCAAAGAAGGAGATTTGCACAGGTACCGGCACCCACACTCCATCCTCCCAGGCCTGCCTCAGGCCGAAGGTCAGGGCCACCGACATCCTGCCGTCCCAGGGCAGGTGGTGGGCGGGGGCCCCGGGCCTCTGCACCTGGCACCCCCTCTTCTCTCTTGGCAGCGCCTGTCTGGCTTCCCCAGCAGCCACTGCCCTTTGCCTTCCAGGATAGAAATCCCATTCAAATTCCACATGCTGCATTCAGGGCTGGTCCATGGCCTGGCTTTCTGGTTTGACGTTGCTTTCATCGGCTCCATGTGAGTGCCACAGAGCAGCCCGTGCTGCCTCCTCCCCACTCCCAGGGCTTCCTGCAGCTGCAACCTGACTGGGAGGGTGGAACGTGGCTCCAGGTTCCACCATCCCTTCCAATGGGAGTGAGAGCCTGTCTCAGAGCAAGAGACTGTTGTGGGTGGGGTGTGTGTGTGTCCTGTGTGTCCTGTGTTCCCAGTGTCTGTCCCTCATGGGCCTGTGTCTGTCTCTTGGCACATGTCAGGGTGAGCAGGGATCTTGTGGCTGCAGGTCCCTCGTGTGTACATGTATGCCTGCTCATGTATGTGTCTGGGAATGCCTGGGGGCCAGCCCGTCCCGGGGGTCCCTGGCAGAGGGGGCAGGTGCTTGGGGAGGACTCAAGGCATACAAGGTGGTGGCTCTAGTGATGGCGTTGGCCCAGTCAAGTACGTGCCTGTCCCTGCTCCACAGAATGACCGTGTGGCTGTCCACAGCCCCGACAGAGCCCCTGACTCACTGGTACCAGGTGCGGTGCCTGTTCCAGTCACCACTGTTCGCCAAGGCAGGGGACACGCTCTCAGGGACATGTCTGCTTATTGCCAACAAGAGGTGTGACTGCTCCCTGGGGCTGGTGGTGGGGGGCAGGGGTCCATCTGCCCAGCCACTCACGCCGCGGCCTGCACCCTCTCCACAGACAGAGCTACGACATCAGTATTGTGGCCCAGGTGGACCAGACCGGCTCTAAGTCCAGTAACCTCCTGGATCTAAAAAACCCCTTCTTCAGGTAGGAGGGGCACCCTACCTGCACGGGGTGGGGGCGCCCCGGCCCTGCAGCCCCCTTGCCCCTGCCCATGGCTCTGTCTCTGCCACAGATACACAGGCACGACACCCTCACCCCCACCCGGCTCCCACTACACATCTCCCTCGGAAAACATGTGGAACACAGGCAGCACCTACAACCTCAGCAGCGGGATGGCCGTGGCAGGTGAGCAGGGCACGCCCCAATGCCCAGCCAACCCGGGAGGCCGCCCTCACCACAGGCCTGGCCCCTCTGCCTCCAGCCCTGACGTCTCCCCTCTCTGGGCACAGGGATGCCGACCGCCTACGACCTGAGCAGTGTTATTGCCAGTGGCTCCAGTGTGGGCCACAACAACCTGATTCCTTTAGGTGAGTGTCCCCCAGGGCCAGGGTCAGCAGAGAGCCGTGCCCAGGACTGCCCAGAGGCCGGGAAGGGCCTGTGGCAACCAGGGTCGGCCTGTGCTTGGTCCTTTCGCCTTTTCCTCTTCCAGGGGGCTCTCGGCCGAGGCCCTCCGTCCTCTCTGCCTCGCTCTGCAGCCTGCTGCTGCGCATGGGCTGGGTGGCTGGGGGCGGTGACGCCGTCTCCCTTCCTTCTTTCCTCCCTCTTGCTGCGCAGCCAACACGGGGATTGTCAATCACACCCACTCCCGGATGGGCTCCATAATGAGCACGGGGATTGTCCAAGGTAATGAGGGTGGCGGGGGCAGGGCCCGTGGGGGCCGAGCTAGCGTGTGAGTCGCCATCCTCTGTCCGGCCACCCGCCTGCCCTCTTGCCTGCCCTTTCTCTCTGTGACTCTGCCTGGGGGCTGGGTGGGCCAGGGCAGCCCCTCACTGCCATCGCCTGCCCCACAGGGTCCTCCGGCGCCCAGGGCAGCGGTGGTGGCGGCACCAGTGCCCACTATGCAGTCAACAGCCAGTTCACCATGGGCGGCCCTGCCATCTCCATGGCGTCGCCCATGTCCATCCCGACCAACACCATGCACTACGGGAGCTAGGGCCCTGCCCCGCGGACTGACAGCACCAGGAAACCAAATGATGTCCCCGCCCGCCCCCCCGCCGGGCGGCTTTCCCCCTTGTACTGGAGAAGCCCGAACACCCGGTCACAGCCCTCTTTGCTATGGGAACTGGGACACTTTTTTACACGATGTTGCCGCCATCCCCACCCTAACCCCCACCTCCCAGCCCTGAGCGTGTGTCGCTGCCATATTTTACACAAAATCATGTCGTGGGAGCCCTCGTCCCCCTCCTGCCCGCTCCACCCTGACCTGGGATTGTCATCTGTTGGAACAGGCGCCATGGGACCTGCCAGCCCTGCCTGCCAGGTCCCTTAGCACCTGTTCCCCTGCCTGTCTCCAGTGGGAAGGTAGCCTGGCCAGGCGGGGCCTCCCCTTCGACGACCAGGCCTTGGTCACAATGGACGTGACATGCTGCTTTTTTTAATTTTATTTTTTTACGAAAAGAACCAGTGTCAATCCGCAGACCCTCTGTGAAGCCAGGCCGGCCGGGCCGAGCCAGCAGCCCCTCTCCCTAGACTCAGAGGCGCCGCAGGGAGGGGTGGCCCCGCCGAGGCTTCAGGGGCCCCCTCCCCACCAAAGGGTTCACCTCACACTTGAATGTACAACCCACCCCACTGTCGGGAAGGCCTCCGTCCTCGGCCCCTGCCTCTTGCTGCTGTCCTGTCCCCGAGCCCCTGCAGTCCCCCCAGCTCCCCCCACCCAGAGTTAGAGCAGGTGGCTGCAGGCCTTGGGCCCGGAGGGAAGGCCACTGCCGGCCACTTGGGGCAGACACAGACACCTCAAAGATCTGTCACGGAAGGCGTCCTTTTTCCTTGTAGCTAATGTTAGGCCTGAGTAGCTCCCCTCCATCCTTGTAGACGCTCCAGTCCCTACTACTGTGACGGCATTTCCGTCCCTCCCCTGCCTGGGAAGGGACCTTGCAGGGACCTCTCCCTCCAGAAAAAAAAAAAAAGAAAAAGAAAGAAAAAATAAACAAGGAAACGTGTTACAGCACAGGCAGTTTTCTTCTCCTTCTGCTCCCCTGTTTCTGACACCCCCAAACTCAGATGCTGGAGCTCAGGCCCGGACCCAGGCCCGCCATGTGTGCACCCAGGCAGGAGCGGGTGCTGTCCAGGCTGGGGCGCCCCCTTGGCTCGCTCTCCTGTTCCAGGGGAGCCATGGGAGGGAAAGCAGGTGGCCCAGGGGGATATGGGGGCCCCAGCCCTGTCCCAAAGCTCCCTGCTCGGCTGCCCCTCTCCCGCCTTTATATAAATTCTCTGAATCACCTTTGCATAGAAAATAAAAGTGTTTGCTTTGTAAGAAAAGTCTGGAAAGTAGCAGAGTCATCTCAAGGTGTCAAGGGAGCCTTCAGTCATCATCTGGGGGGCAGGACAGGCAGAGGGGTTGGTCCACTTAGGTGTTGCCTGAAAGAAAGAATTGTCTGGGAGTGTCCCCAGAACCTCTTACCTTGACTGGGGGTGGGAGGGCAGCCCCCTTAGCCCAGCTGGGAACAGTCCTTACCTGTGGGACCCGGGCCTCTCTAGGAGGGGGCCATGGACTGAGGCAGGGTAGGGGGCAGCGGGATGTTTGAGGGCAGAGATGTGATTTGGGGTGGAGGAGCCACCTTCTCCGGAGGCAGCGACTGGAAGAAGTACAACTGCACGAGACCCCTGGGGTCAGAGGCAGGGCCAGCGCACGCCCCCCCCAGCCCCTCAGCCCCACCTGAGGTACACCTGTGGCCACCCCAGACCTGTACCTTACAGCCCACGGCCAGGAGTGCATGGAGCAGCACAACCGCAGACAGCAGCACCATGGCCACCAGCCTAGTGTCCTCACGGACCACAGGCCAGAGGGTGAATACCAGCCCGGTGGCCGACAGGCCCAGGGCCAGTGCCCCAAAGAGCCACTGCAGCCAAGGCACAGGGATGAGCCACAGGACCTGGGAGCAACACGGCGGCAGGTGACCATGCCAGTCCCCACAGCCACCACCCACTCCGCACCAGGCCACCCTCACCACCATGGGAATGAGGCAGCAGGTGACCATGCCAGTGTCCCCACACAGCCACCACCCACTCCGCGCCAGGCCACACTCACCACCATGGGAATGAAGACAAAGAGGGAGTAGCCGTAGACGCACACGGTCTCCAGGAAGGTGTAGGGCCCCATGCGCTCCCGGACACCCTTGCGCCACCGCAGAAAACCCCACAGGGCCAGGGGCACCAGCCACGCGTAGCAGTAGATGCTGATGCCTGCCACGGTCACTGGGGGCAAGGTGAGCAGTCACCCCCTGCCCCCCGGGGCCCTGCCAGGCATCGGTCCTGCCCGCCTGCTTACCCTTGTGGAACTGGGGGCTGTAGTGGATGGAGGGGTCTCTCCTCTGGGCCAGCACCAGCGTCAGGTTGCCAGTGACAGCCAAGACGAAGGCCAACGTGGCACAGATCCAGAAGGGGCCTGAGGATGGGGGGCACAGTCAGAGTCCCCCCACCTGTGACCTCCCTGCAGCTCATTTACTCCAGTGGTAATGCCGCCCTGCAGTTCATGCAAGTTCCTGCCATGAAGCTTATGCTGTTTCTGGAACCCTCTTTTCCTAGGTCTCCCCTACCCCTCCCGTTGCCAACAAGGCTCATTCCCTCACCCTGCTCAGGGAGGCCTGCCCTGCTGCACCCTGCAAAACAGCAAGGCCGCTCCTCCTATATGCTCTCTACCCGCCACCCTCTGCAGTCCTTCATGTCTGTCTCCCTGAAGAGCAGGTAAGTCACACTCTCTGAGTGACTGATTTGTCCTCAGCTGTACACTGGTGTCTGCAACTCAGGCCACATTTGTTGAGTGATCCATCAAGGAACCAAATGTACCTCACTCACCATACAGATCCGGCCGATTCCGAAGATGGTGCCGCACAAAGTTGTGGCCAGGCCGGGGCAGCAGTGAGCCTTTGATCCGGTTCAGGACCTGGGGGCAAGGCCGAGGTCAAGGATGGAGGCCTGCCAGGAGCTTCTCCCTTGTCCTGAGAGGCTCCTTCCCTGCTGACCTCCACCCTCCTGTCTCCATGCCCCACCTGAAAGAACTCAGCCTTTCCCTCTTTTTTTTCTTTTTTTAGACAGAGTCTCACTCTGTCGGCCAGGCTGGATAGAGTGCAGTGACACGATCTCTGCTCACTGCAACCTCTGCCTCCTGGGCTCAAGCAACTCTCCTGGCTCAGCCACCTGGGTAGCTGGAATTACAGGTGTGTGCCACCACGCCCGACTAATTTTTGTATTTTTAGTAGAGACAGGGTTTTGCCATGTTGACCAGGCTGGTCTCAAACTCCTGACCTCAGGTAATATGCCCACCTCAGCCTCCCAAAGTGCTGGAATTACAGGCGTGACCCACTGCACCCAGCCCCAGCCCCCTTTTTCTTTTTGAGATGGAGTGTCACTCTGTCCTCCCAGCTGGAATGCGGTGGCATGATCTTGGCTCACTGCCACCTCCGCCTCCCAGATTCAAGCGATTCTCATGCCTCAGCCTCCTGAGTAGCTGGGACTACAGGCCATGCGCCACCATGCCTGGCTAATTTTTGTATTTTTAGTAGAGATGGGGTTTCACCATGTTGGCCAGGCTGGTCTCCAACTCCTGACCTCAAGTGATCCACCACTTCAGCATCCCAAAGTGCTAGGATTACAGGTGCCCAACCACTGCACCTGGCTAATTTTAGTATTTTTGTTTTGTTTTGTTTTGGTTTTTTGAGACAGAGTCTCACTCTGTCGCCCAGGCTGGAGTGCAGTGGCGCCATCTTGGCTCACTGCAAGCTCCGCCTCCCGAGTTCACGCCATTCTCCTGCCTCAGCCTCCCAAGTAGCTGGGACTACAGGCGCCTGCACCCACGCCCTAATTTGTTTGTATTTTTAGTAGAGACGGGGTTTCACCGTGTTAGCCAGGATGGTCTCGATCTCTTGACCTCGTGATCTGCCTGTCTTGGCCTCTCAAAGTGCTGGGATTACAGGTATGAGCCACCACGCCCGGTCTAATTTTTGTATTTTTATTTTATTTATTTATTTATTTTGAGATAGAGTCTCACTCTTTTTGCCCAGGCTGGAGTGCACTGGCGTGATCTCGGCTCACTGCAACCTCTGCCTCGCAGGTTCAAGCGATTCTCCTGCCTCAGCCTCCAGAGTAGCTGAGATTACAGGGCCTCGCCACCAAGCCTGGCTGATTTTGTTGTATTTTTAGTAGAGATGGGGTTTCACCATGTTAGCCAGGCTGGTCTTGAACTCCTGCGCTCAGGTGATCTGCCCACCTCGGTCCCCCGAAGTGCTGGAATTACAGGCGGGGAGCTACTGCCCCCAGCCCATCTTTGATCTTCTGCATATGCTGTTCCCTTTGCCTGGAACATACTTCAGCTCCCCTCCCCCATTCCCCAGGAAGCGTTCCTTCTCCTTTAGGTTTCAGCCAATTCCTCACGTCCTCCACGAGGTCTTCCTCTAACCCACGAGATTGTGTGTGTCCCCTGTGTTCCTACAGTCCCGATCCATAACCAGTCCCACCATAACCCTTTGAGAGCACCACAGTTCCTTCATCCGCACTCGCTATCACCAGCACCCTGCCCAGGGAAAGTGTGGCTGAACCCTGAGCGTAACTCTGAGCCCCACCTCACCTGCCTCCCCAGGCCTGACCTGTGAGGTGTCCACGTCAAAGAAGCTCTGATAGTAGCTGAAGGTCCAGAATCCGGGCTGCTGCTGCTGCTGCTTCTCCTGCAGGAGCTGCACATTGCGGCCATTCAGCGCCTGCCCCGACAGCGTGGATCAGCCGGGAGCTGCACAGAGGCAGGACTCAAGGACTCACCGCGGCCTTGTCACTCTCCTCCTCCACCTCATCCTCGGCTCCATAGCTGCCACCTGAGCCCACGGCCACAGCCACGTGCCCTTGTGGGGTCAGCTGATCACTTCTGCTGGTTGTGGCTGCATCTGGGGTCTCAGCCAGAAGATTAGTGGCCTCCTCGAATTCTGTGGAGCAGGGACATGGGACACACGCACGCTTGAGGGGTGGAAAGAATTCGACTGGGCTCCAGCCAAGTCAATGCTCATCTGGGGGCGGAGGCTCTGCTGAGCCATTGATCTCCCCCAAGGTGGGGCCCAACTCCCTCAGTTTGGAGGCATCCGGAGGGCGTCTGTTCCCTTCCTCCTAAAGTGGAACTGCAACTTAGGGTTGGCCCTGGGATGGGGTCAGGGTCTGGAGACATGAGGCTCGGGTTTGAGGTCTGAGTTCAGGGCGGGGGCGGGGTTCGGGTCAGGGATGGGTCTCACTCCTGGGTCAGGGTTCACAGCCGCCTAGGGTTGGGGTAGAGAAGTTGGAAGCCGCATGGGGGGGAGGTTCTGGCAAGGGACGGGAGTAGGAGATCCGGCCTCGTCGGGGCCGCACTCACCGTGGAAGGTCAGCTCGTCAGCCGATGCCATGGTCGTTCAGGGGCGTCTCCGCATCCCTCGCTGAGGACAGAGACCGGTCAGGCACGCTCCCCCCACGCCCTCACGCCGGTCCCTCGGCCCCCAGCCCTACCTGGCGGCCAGCTGCACCCACGGAGGCTTGAACTCGTCGCCCCGTCGCCACAGGTGCGCTCCGCCCTCCTCACCGGAGGCCACCTGGGCCGGCGTGGCTGGGGCTCTCTGCGACTGCGCAGCTGGCCTACCCGTCAGAGTCTACCCGACTCGGACCGGACAGCAACATCCGGCGCCGGTCCTCTTTCTATCCTTTCCCGTTGGGAAGCCACTTCCGGTAAAGTTGGCGCTTGCGCAGAAGAGCCTCCCGGGCTTTTAACTTCGGGTATCGAGAGTTTCTTTCCGGAGCAAGGACCCCCAAGACGGAAGAGGATGGCCGCGGCGGCTCTGAGGAGATTTTGGTCCAGGCGCCGCGCAGAGGCGGGCGACGCTGTAGCGGCGAAGCCGGGAGTGTGGGCGCGGCTGGGTGAGTAGCGGCGGAAGGCGGCAGGGTGGGTGGCCGCCGCTGCCGGATCACTCTTACCGCGCTCCTCTCCCCTCAGGGTCCTGGGCCCGCGCGCTGCTCCGGGACTACGCCGAGGCCTGCAGGGACGCGGCGGCGGAGGCTAGTGCCCGGCCGGGGCGCGCGGCCGTGTATGTGGGGCTGCTGGGCGGCGCGGCGGCCTGCTTCACGCTGGCGCCGAGCGAGGGTGCTTTCGAGGAGGCGCTGCTGGAGGCGTCGGGGACCCTCCTGCTGCTGGCGCCGGCCACCCGCAACCGCGAGTCCGAAGCCTTCGTGCAGCGGCTGCTCTGGCTGCGGGGCCGTGGCCGCCTGCGCCACGTCAACCTAGGGCTCTGCTCCCTGGTGTACGAGGCGCCCTTCGATGCCCAGGCCAGCCTCTACCAGGCGCGCTGCCGCTACCTACAGCCCCGCTGGACCGACTTCCCCGGCCGGGTCCTGGACGTGGGCTTCGTGGGTCGCTGGTGGGTGCTGGGGGCCCGGATGCGCGACTGCGACATCAACGACGACGAATTCCTGCACCTGCCGGCGCATTTGCGGGTGGTCGGGCCCCAGCAGCTGCATTCCGAGACCAACGAGCGGCTCTTTGATGAGAAGTACAAGCCTGTCGTGCTCACCGACGATCAGGTGGACCAGGCGCTGTGGGAGGAGCAGGTCTTGCAGAAGGAAAAAAAGGACAGGCTCGCCCTGAGCCAGGCCCACTCGCTGGTGCAGGCGGAGGCTCCGAGATGAAACCCTGAGGCCCCCGAGTCCTGGCAAACTGCTTGCCTGGGGTAGTGCAGCTGTGAGTGTGCCTCACCTGCAGAACAACTGAGACAGATGATGTGCAAAGTGTTTTCTCACTGGATTTGCGCGAGTTTGGGGAGCCTTTCTGCCCCCCGTCTTTGTTCTTTATTAGCTGAAGCTAATTCGGAGCCACCTTGGTCCAGGAGTTGGGACAGCAGAACGACTTGACACATGTTCATCACTGGCAGAGCTGGTCATGAGCCTTTTATATAAGCGTTTTTCATTGGGCCTCAGAGGCCCTCCTTAAGGAGGTACCACAGTGGTCAGGTGACTTGCAAACTCTTCTAAGACCACTTAGATTCTCTTTTTAAAGTTTGGGTTGTGGCCTGGCGTGGTGATGCACGTCTGTAATCCCAGCATTTTCCAAATTGAGGCAAGAGGATCGCTTGAGGCCAGCCCGAGTAACATAGCAAGACTCCGACGCTACAAAAAAGAATAATAATTAACTAAATAAAATTTGAGCTGAAATGTTTTTATTCTGTGATCTGTTCTCTTTCGTTTTGTTTTGTTTTCTTTTTTGTTTGTTTTTGTTTTTTTGAGACAGGGTCTTGCTCTGTCTCCCCGGCTGGAGTGCAGTGGCGCCATCTCGGCTCACTGCAACCTCTGCCTCCCAGGTTCAAGCGATTCTCCTGCCTCAGCCTCTGGAGTAACTGGGATTACAGGCATGTGCTCACATGCCCGGCAAATTCTATTTTTAGTAGAGATGGGGTTTCACTGTGTTGGCCAGGCTGGTCTTGAACTCCTGACCTCAGGTGATCCGCCTGCCTCGCACTCCCAAAGTGCTGGGATTATAGGAGTGAACCACCACACCCGGCCTTTCATTTTGATAAGTAACATTTTTGCCATTCCCAGCTCTGGGAGGCTGAGGTAGGAGGATTGCTTGAGATCAGGAGTTCAAGACCAGTTTAGGCAACATAGTGAGACCTTTCTCAAAAACTAAAATATTTGGAAGGGTAAAGCAGGCGAATCACTTGAGCCTAGGAGTTCAACACCAGCCTGGGCAATATGGTGAAACCCCGTCTCCACAAAAAATACAAAAATTTACCAAAGGTGTTGAATGAGAATTG
This sequence comes from Papio anubis, assembly GCF_008728515.1. Lineage (NCBI taxonomy): Eukaryota > Metazoa > Chordata > Mammalia > Primates > Cercopithecidae > Papio > Papio anubis. Next base: position 40,928,908 of record NC_044995.1, on the reverse strand, counting down.
AAAATATATATACATAGAAAAATTAGCCAGACATAGTGGACCATGTCTGTAGTCCCAGCTAGTTGGAAGGCTGAGGTGGGAGGATCACCTGAGCCTGGGAGTTCAATGCTGCATTGAGCCATGATGGTGCCACTGCACTCCAGCCTGGACAACAGAGTGAAACTCTTTGTCTCAAAAAGTAAAATAAGTGGCTGGGCAAGGTGGCTCAAGCCTGTAATCCCAGCACTTTGGGAGGCCGAGGCAGGTGAATCACGACATCAGGAGATCGAGACCATCCTGGCTAGCATGGTGAAACTCGCCTCTACTAAAAAAAAATCCAAAAATTAGCTGGCATGGTGGCTGTAGTCAAAGAGCTACTCAGGAGGCTGGAGGCAGGAGTAGAGGCGGATCTGGGAGGTAGAGCTTGCAGTGAGCCGAAAGATTGCACCACTTGCACTCCACCCCTGGCGAGGAGTGAGACTGGCCTCAAAAAAAAAAATAACAAATGGCCGGGCGCTGTGGGCTCACGCCTCGTAATCCCAGCACTTTGGGAGGCCGAGACGGGATCAATGAGGTCAGGAGATTGAGACCAACCTGGCTAACGCTTGAAAACCACGCTCTACTAAAAAATACAAACTAGCCGTGGGGCGGCGCTGTAGCCCAGCCACCGAGGAGGCAGAGAATGGCGAGGACCCGAGTAACGGAGCTTGCAGTGAGCTGAGATCCAGCCCAGCCTGGGTTATAGATGACTACCTCAAAAAATAAATAAAACAAAATAAATAAATAAATAAATAAATAAATAAAATAACATTTTCGTTTTTTTTTGAGACTGAGTCTGGCTCCAGTTCCTGGTGGCTGGAGTGCGGTGGCCGGATTCCTCAGCTCACTGCAAGCTCCGCCTCCCCGGTTCACGCCATTCCCTCCTGCCTCCCCAGCCTCCCCGAGAAGCACCACAGGCTCACCACTCTCACCAAGGTTTTTGTATTTTTAGTAGAGACGGGTTTCACCTTGTTAGCCAGGATGGTTCTGACCGATCTTCGCGGGGTGGATCCGCCTGCCTCGCCTCCCAAAGTGCTGGGATTACAGGCTTGAGCCACCGCATATATTTTCGCTTTTTAAAGTTTTTATTTTTAAATATAGTCTTAAAGAAAATTGGAAAAATAATAGAGACTGGTTTTTTGCTCTTGTTGCCCAGGCTGGAGTGCAATGGCACGATCTCGGCTCACCCCAACCACCGCTTCCTGGGTTCAAGCAATTCTCCTGTCTCAGCCTCCTGAGTAGCTGGGATTACAGGCTCATGCCACCATGCCTGGCTAATTTTCGTATTTTTTAGTAGAGATGGGATTTCATCACAATGGTCAGGCTGGTCTCAAACTCCTGACCTCAGGTGATCTGCCCACCTCGGCCTCCCAAAGTGCTGGGATTACAGACGTGAGCCACCACGCCCGACCCTCATCCCTATTAAAAATACAAAACCAGGGAATTGACAGTGTCGTGACTATTGGGATGTTACAGGGAAGTTTCTTGCAAAAACAACCTGGTTTTACCAGATGAGTATTATAAGTTACTGGAGGTGGCTTGGAAGGATTAAGCATTTTCTGGTCTGGAAATCTATATGGAATCATAGATTCCGGTTATGTTGTACTTCAGTAACCCTGAAACACAGGATTCTGTGAAAAGAAATAAGTTAGTGTACACAGCTGGTACTTAGCTATGTTATGGTAAATTGTATTTTTGTTGTTGTTGAGACAGAGTCTCACTCTGACACCCAGGCTAGAGTGCAGTGGCACGATTTCGGCTCACTGCAACCTCTGCCTCCTGGGTTCAAGCTATTCTCTTGCCTCAGCCTCCTGGGTAGCTCGGATTACAGGCATGTGCCATGATGCCCAGCTAATTTTTGTATTTTTAGTAGAGATGGGGTTTCACCATGTTGGCCAGGCTGGTCTCAAACTCCTGACCTCAAGTGATCCTCCCAGCTCGGCCTCCCAAAGCGCTGGGATTACAGGCGTGAGCCACTGCACTGAGCCAATACTTTTCTTTTCTTTTTTAAGTGTAATTTATGGCTGGTGCATGGCTCATGCCTGTAACTCCAACACTTTGGGAGGCTGAAGTGGGATGATCGCTTGAGTCCAGAAATTTTGAGACCAGCCTAGGCGACATGGTGAAACCCTGTCTCTACAAAATACACACAAATTAGCTGAGTATGGTGGTACACACCTGTACTAACAACTACTCAGGAGGCTGAGGTGGAAGAATTGCTTGAGCCTGGGAGTTTCAGGCCGCAGTGAGCTGAGATTGCACCACTGCACTCCAGCCTGGGTAACAGAGGAAGCCCCTGTCTCAAAAAAAATTAATAAAGAAAAAATAAGGCTGGGTTCGGTGGCCCACGCCTGTGATCCCAACACTTTGGGAGGCTGAGACAGGTGGATCACAAGGTCAAGAACTCGAGACCATCCTGGCCAACATGGTGAAACCCCGTCTAACAAAAATTAGCTAGGCATGGTGGCGCATGCCTGTAATCCCAGCTACTCGGGAGGCTGAGGCAGGAGAAACTTGAACCTGGGAGGCAGAGGTTACAGTGAGCCAAGATCACGCCACTGCATTCCAGTCTAGGCAACCGAGTGTGACTCCTTCACAAAAAAAAAAAAAAAAAAGAACATAAAACTGAAGTATTAAGGGAGTGATGCTACCTCAGTGGCCTGTGGCAAGTTAATAAAGCCAGGTGATAAAACAACTATCTTTGTTGTGATACTTGTTTTTGTGCTGCTACTTTCAAGTTTTGGCGTTTGACCCTTGCATTCATAATGAGTGGGTCCAACAGGTATTAATTTAAGTCAGCATCTCACTTTGCATTACAGAGGAAAAGCTGAGGTTCAGAAAATTTATTTTTCCAAGGCTGTGGCAGAACCAAGATTCAAACTGTAACTCCCAACTGTGACTTAATCCTCAAACTTGTGGACTATCTTTGATCCTGATAATTCTTCTCAGAAATTGTTAAATACTGCTATCACTTGCCATAAATAATAATTGGATATAGAAATACCTATGTAGGCTGGGTGCAGTGGCTCATGCCCAGCACTTTAGGAGGCCGAGGTGGGCAGATCACCTGAGGTCGGGAGTTCGAGACCAGCCTGACCAACGTGGAGAAACCCCGTCTCTACTAAAAGCACAAAATTAGCCGGGCGTGGTGGCACATGCCTGTAATTCTAGCCACTCAGGAGGCTGAGGCAGGAGAATTGCTTGAACCCGGGAGGTTGCAGTGAGCCGAGATCACGCCATTGCACTCCAGCCTGGGCAACAAGAGCAAAACTCCGTCTCAAAAAAAAAAGAAAAAAGAAAAATATATAAAAAAGAAATGCAATGAAAGCAAAAGACATGGCCTGGATAACATAGCAAGACCTCATCTGTACTAAAAATAGGCCAGGTGCTGTGGCTCATATCTGTAATCCCAGCACTTTGGGAGGCCGAGGCGGATGGATCACCTGAAGTTAAGAGTTCAAGACCAGTCTGGCCAACATGGTGAAACCCTGTATCTATTAAAAATACAAAAAATTGGCATGGTGGCAGGCGCCTGTAATCCCAGCTACTCGGGAGTGAGCTGAGATCATGCCATTCCACTCCAGCCTGGGCAACAAGATCAAAACTCCATCTCAATAAATAAATAAATAAATCATAATTTAAAAAGCCAGGTGAGACGGCGCGTGCCTGTGGTCCCAGCTACTTATGATGCTGAGGTGAGAGGATCCCTTAAGCCCAGGAGTTTGAGGCTGCAATGAGCTTGGTCATGCCGCTGCACTTCATCCTGGGCCACAGAGTGAGACCCTGTCTCCCCTCTAGCCCCCAATAAAGAAAGGAAACAAAAGACATTGAAATGATACTAACTAAATGCTATCCCTACACCATTACATTCCAAAAATCTCTGGCCCCAAATCTGCCCTCTGTTAGACATTAGCCAACTTCAGGGAAGTGCTGGTTTTATTTTTATTTTTTTTTTATTTTTTTTGAGACGGAGGTGTCTGCTCTGTCGCCCAGGCTGGGAGTGTGCAGTGGCCGATCTCAGCTCACTGCTAGCTCTGGCTCCGGGTTCACGCTTATCTTCTGCCTCAGCCTCCCAAGTAGTTGGGACTACAGGCGCTCACCACCAGACGGGCTAGTTTTTGTATTTTTTAGTAGAGATCGGGTTCTCACCCGTGTTAGTCAGATGGTCTCACTGGACTGATCCAGTCTGCCTCTCGCCTCCCAAAGTGCTGGGATTACAGGCTTGAGCCATCACGGGCCCGGCTCCAGGGGGTATGCTCAAAACGTGGCCGTCATCTTACACTTGTTTCTCACTGATCAGAAGTATCGGAAACGGTCCACACCATCATTGCTTGAGTCAGTTATTAAATGCTACTTTCGACTTCTCGCCAGGGTGTGTTCCAGGAAGATCATCTGAAGCTGCTGGGAGCTGTGAAGCTCAGGGCAGTGGTCAGCTCTGTTGGTAGGAATTGTGGAGCTTGGGCAGCCTGAAGGCTTTGTGTCTTGGCTTTGGTCCCAGGGTCAGCCTTTCCCAGAGGAGAGTCTTGACGTACTCTGGCTCATGCCTGGGTGTGTAGCGCAGTGGATGTGGGAGGGATAAGTGGGCTTTAAAGCCAGGGTTTGGAACTCAGCTTTTATACTTCCTTGCTTTGTGAGTGAAGTCACTTCCCCCTGCTTTGAGCTCCTTGTCTCTTTTTTTTGTTTTGAGACAGAGTCTCGCTCTGTCGCCCAGGCTGGAGTACAGTGTCTGATCTCACCACTGCAACTCCGGCCTCCCAGGTTCCCACACCATTCTCCTGCCCCCAGCCTCCCCGGTAGCTGGGACTACATGGCCGCCACCGCCTCGCTAGTTTTTGTATTTTTAGTAGAGACGGGTTTCACCGTTAGCCAGGATGGTCTCATCTCCTGACCTCGATCCGCCTATCTCGCCTCCCAGTGCTAGATTACAGGCTTGAGCCACTCAGCCACCTCGCCCACACCTTGTTTCTGAGACGGTTCACTCTTCTGCCCAGGTGGAGTGCTGTGGTGCAATCCTCACCACTGCAACCTCGACCTCCTTGGACTCAAGCTGTCCACCCACCTCAGGCTCCCAGGTAGCGGAGACTACAGGTGGGAGCCACCATGCCCAGCTAACTTTTGTGTATGTTTTTGTAGAGATGGGGTTTCTCTTTGTTGCCCAGGCTGTTCTCAAACTCCTGAGCTTAAATGATCCCACCTTGGCCTCCCAGAGTGCTGGATTACAGGTGGGCATCACTGCACCTGACCCAAGTTCTCCCTGAAAAAAAGGTGGGGGCTGGGGGGGCATGATCTGGAGATAGGGTTTCGCTGCAGGCTGGAGTGCAGTAACGGCTCATGGCAGCATCGACCTCTTGCATTCAAGCAATCCTCCCACCTCAGCCTCCCAAGCTGCTGGGGCCACAGACACTCACCACCACACCGGCTAATTTTTTAAGTTATTTGTAGAGATGAGATCTCACTATGTTGCCCAGGCTGATCTCAAACTCCTGGGCTCAAGTGATTATCCTGCCTCAGCCTCCCAAAGAAATAAAATATTCTTGGTTAGCTTTAATTATTTCTGCTTTCTAGCCTAGGCCAGGAGTTGTCCTCCAGCATGTCCTTTGAAAAGTATCTTTTGGCCAAGCGTGGTGACTCATGCCTGTAATCCCAGCACCTTGGGAGGCCGAGGCTGGAGGATCACGTGAGGTCAGGAGTTCAAGACCAGCCTGACCAGTATGACAAAACCCTGTCTTTACTAAAAATATTAAAAAATAGCTGTGCATGGTGGTGGGTGCCTGTAATCCCTGCTATTCAGGAGGCTGAGGCAGGATAATCACTTGAACCTGGGAGGTGGATGTTGCAGTGAGCCAAGATAGTGCCATTGCACTCCAGCCTGGGAGACAGAGCAAGACTCCCTCTTAAGAAAAAAAAAAAAATGTTTCCCACGGTTGTGATTAGAAAGACCAGCAGAGGGCATCAGAGACTTAGTTCGGAGACGGAACGTGGCTGGCTCCGCCCTGCCTTACTTAGCCCCATGGGAATGGCTCACCGCAGGTTCAGCAGCAAGTGGAGGTCTTGCAGCTTCTACTTGCACCTGTTTACTGCGCCTTGGAATTGGATAGATGATGGCAGAAGTCAAGGCCCCAGGGAGGGGCCCCCTTCATCTCTGGAACCTGCACCTTTACCTAGTTATGTTCACAAAAAGATTCAGACTCTAAATTTTTGTTTTGTTTTGTTTTTTGAGTAGAAGTTTTGCTCTTGTTGTTCAAACGATTCTCCTGCCTCAGCCTCCCAAGTAGCTGGGATTACAGGCATGTGCCATCGTACCTGGCTAATGTTTTGTATTTTTAGTAGAGATGGGGTTTCTCCATGTTGGTGAGGCTGCTCTCAAACTCCCAACCTCAGCTGATCCACCCACCTCGGCCTCCCAAAGTGCTGGGATTACAGGCGTGAGCCACTGCACCCGGCCCAGACTCTGAAAATATTTGGAGATACTTATTCTGAACCAAATATGAGTAACCAATGGCCTGTGACACAGCCCTCAGGAGATCCTGAGAACATGTGCCCAAGGTGGTTGGGGCATAGTTCACTTTTATACATTTTAGGGAGACATGAAACATGAGACAATATATGTAAGATAAGCTGGGCTTACACCTGTAATCCCAGCACTTTATGAGGCTGAGAGGGGCAGATTACTTGAGCCTAGAAGTTCGAGACCAGTCTGGACAACATAGTGAGACTCTGTCTCTACGAAAAAATATAAAAACTGGCCAGATGTGGTGGTGCCCGTAGTCCCAGCTACTTGGGAGGCTGAGGTGGGAGGATCACCTGAGCTGGAGAAGTTGAGACTGCAGTTGACTACGCTGATCTTGAACTCCTGGCCTCAAGCAATGTTCGCAAAGTGGTGGGATTATAGACGTGAACCACCACACCCAGCCAATAGAAATTCTTTTTTTTTTTTGGTCCCAAACATGACCGTTGACAACCAAAGTAGTTTAAAGCAAATCTCAGACATCCTGTCATCTTACCCCTATAATTTCATTTTCTTTATTTTCCTTTATTTTATTTTATTTTATTTTATTTTGTTTTTGATACGGATTCTTGTTCTGTCGCCCAGGCTGGAGTGCAGTGGTGTGATCTCGGCTCACAGCAACCTCCGCCTCCCGGGTTCAAGCAATTCTCCTGTCTCAGCCTCCTGAGTAGTTGGGACTACAGGTGCCCGCCACCATGCCCAGCTAATTTTTGTATTTTTAGTAGAGACGGGGGTTTTACCATATTGGTCAGGCTGGTCTCGAACTCCTGACCTCAGTTTATCTGCCACCTTTGGCCTCTCAAAGTGCTGGGATTACAGGCGTGAGCCACCACATCCAGCCTATAATTTCATTTTCTTATATGACACTAGCATTGTCACACCTCTCAAAGTCCACAATTAGTATGCGGTATCATCTGATATTGCATTTCCCTGCGGATCTCAAGTGTCCTTTTACACTTGGTTTGTTTCATTCATGATCCAAACAAAGTCTACATATTGTATTTGGTTGTTGTGACTTTTCAGTATCTCCTTTTTTTTAAGACGGAGTCTCACTCTGTCGTGCAGACTGGAGTACAGTGGCACAATCTCAGCTCATTGCATGCTGCGCCTCCTGGGTTCAAGTGATTCTCCCTGCCTCAACCTTTTGAGTAGCTGAGATTACAGGCGCCCACCACCACACCCGGCTAATTTTTGTATTTGCAGTAGAGATCGGGTTTTATTTCAGGGTTGGCCAGGCTGGTCTCGAATCCCTGACTCCCAGGTGATCCTCTTGGCCTCCCAGTGTTGGGATTGCAGGGAGCCACTGCTCAACCTGAGGCCCTTTTTAAGACGGAGTTTGGGCTGGGCGCCGTGGCTCACACCTATAATCCCAGCACTTTGGGAGGCCAAGGCGGGCGGATCGGCTGGGGGCGTCAGGAGTTCAGACCAGCCTGGCCAATATGGTGAAACCCCATCTCTACTAAAATACAAAATTAGCCAGGAGTGGTGGCAGATGCCCGCCGTCCCAGCCACCGGGAGGCTGGAGGCAGGAGAATCGGGGCTGAACCTGGGAGCGGAGGTTGTAGTGAGCCGCAGATCGGGCCACTGCACTCCAGCCTGGGAGACAGAGACTCCATCTCAAAAAAAAAAAAAAGATGGATTCTGGCTCTGTCAGCCAGGCTGGAGTGCAGTAGTGGATCTCGGGCTCACTGCATGCCTCACTACCCCGGGTTCACGCCATTCTCCTGCCTCAGCCTCCCCAGTAGCTGGATTCCATGCCCGCCACCACGCCGGGCTAATTTTTTTGTATTTTTAGTAGAGATGGAGTTTCACCATGTTAGGCAGTATGGTTTCGATCTCCTGACCTCGTGATCCACCCGCATTGGCCTCCCAAAGTACTGGGATTACAGGCGTGAGACACTGCTCCCTGCCTCTTAAGTCTCTTTTAACCTAGAAGAGTGTCCCCTATGCATACACTTTTGATGTGTTGCAGAAAACCACTTTTTTTTTTTTTTTTGAGACAGAGTCTCACTCTGTCACCCAGGCTGGAGTGCAGTGGCACGATCTCAGCTCAGTACAATCTCTCCATCCTGAGTTCAAGTGATTCTCTTGCCTCAGCCTCCTGAGTAGCAGGGATTACATTACAGACACCTGCCACCACACCCGGCTAATTTTTGTATTTTTAGTAGAGACAGGGTTTCACCATGTTGGCCAGGCTGGTCTCGAACTCCTGACCTCAAGTGATCCACCCGCCTCACCCTCCCAAAGTGCTGGGATTACAGGCGTGAGCCACTGTGCCTGGCCTGATTTTCACTTTTGATGGGTGCCCAGGTCAATCGTTTCATTAATGGTTGTGCAAAGAAGCTAGTTCTTTTGTTCTTGCAATCTTATTTGTAGCTGGTGAGCCACAGGCATCTCACAGATGCTGTTACTGATTCACCAGGTGAACAAATATAAACCTGAAAAAGCCAGTCCTTCAAGATGGATCTGGAGTGGCAGAGTTGGCTCAATTTTAAATAGACCCAAGCAACCATTTGCTGAATAGAGGTCACACATGTATTCTGAGTTGCCCCAAAACTCACAACTCTGTTTTAACTTTTGGACATTCAGAGGTCTCCTGGACCAATCAGTCAGAACTCAGATGTGTCGACCAATCAGAAGTAGGCAAGTTTGACTCCCTCATTTGCATAAGCAGACTTGATTGGGAACCTGGACTGGAATTTTTGCTATAAAATCTGAACCCTCCGGAGGCTAAGGCAGGAGAATTGCTTGAACCCAGGAGGCAGAGGTTGCAGTGAGCTCAGATTGCACCACTGCACTCCAGCCTGGGTGGCAGAGCAGACTCCGTCTCACAAAAAAAAAAACCTGAACCCTCCCTTTGTTCTCTGGAATGCACCTTCATTTTACACTAAACGCTGTGTCTCTTCAGTTTGCAAACTGTTGACTAGAATACAATCTATTCCCTCCAAATTCGTTTTCAGAGCACATTGGTTCACAACCATGTCCTACCAGAAGGATTTTCTGGGGAATTCACAGCCATCCATAGAAGACATCCTGGACTTGCCTTTTGAGGTTTCCCTCAGGGCAGCCACAAGGATGCTGTGTTCCTTTTCCATGTTGTGGCAGGCCACAGCGACAATTTTTTTTTCTGTTTCTTTTCTTTTCTTTTCTTTTTGAGATGGACCCTCGCTCTGTTGCCAGGATGGAGTGCAGTGGCACAATCTTGGCTCACTGCAAACTCCACCTCCCAGGTTCAAGCGATTCTCCTGCCTCAGCCTCCTAAGTAGCTGGGACTAGAGGTGCATGCCACCACGCCCAGCTAATTTTTGTATTTTTAGTAGAGACAGAGTTTCAGCATGTTGGCCAGGATGGCCTCGATCTCTTGACCTCCTGATCTGCCTGCCTCGGCCTCCCAAGGTGCTGGGATTACAGGTGTGAGCCACCGCGCCTGTCCCAAAGCAATGATTATGAATAGCTATTCATTATTTGAAAATGAATAGTATCTGAAGTATCTGAGACAGGTCTCCATCAAATTAGAAATTCATTTTGCCAAGGTTTAGGACATGCCTGGAAGAAATAAACACAGGGCCAGGTGCAGTAGTTTATGCCTGTAATCCCAGCATATTGGGAGGCCAAGGCGAGCAGATAACCCGAGGTCAGGAGTTTGAGACCAGCCTGGCCAACATGGTGAAACCCCATCTCTACTAAAAATACAAAAATTAGCCAGTCGTGGTGGCGGGTGCCTGTAATCCCAACTACTAAGGAGGCTTAGGCAGGAGAATTGCTGCGCACCACTGCACTCCAGCCTGGGCAACAGAGGGAGAGAAAGAAAGAGATCGACAGAGAGAGAGGGAGGGAGGGAGGAAGAAGTGGGGCAGGGAAGGAGGGAAAGGAAGGAAAGAAAATAAAAGAAAGAGAAAAAACACAGAATCACAGAAACAGTTCATAATCTGTCTTTCTTCACAACTTATCTTGAAGGCTTCAGTATTTAAAGGGGAAAAGTGGGCTGGAGGGCAAATGGGAGAGTAGTGTATCCACATGTAACATAATCCATATATGTAATATATCCCCAATGTATCCACATGTAATTCACCTATTCCTACAGAAAAGGAGCAGGTAGGGGGATAGTCAATTATGTATTCATCTGGCGCCCAGTAAATTGTCACTTTCTATAAGATAAAGTGAACACAGGGTAGCTACCTGTGGAGCTTTTTTTTTTTTTTTTTTTTTTTTTTGTGATACAGAGTCTTGCTCTGTTGCCCAGGCTGGAGTGCAGGGGTGCGATCTCCGCTCATTGCAAGCTCTGCCTCCTGGATTCAGGCCATTCTCCTGCCTCAGCCTCCCTAGTATCTGGGACTACAGGCGCCTGCCACCACGCTCGGCTAATATTTTGTGTTTTTAGTAGAGACGGAGTTTCACCGTGTTAGCCAGGATGGTCTATATCTCCTGACCTCGTGATCCGCCCGCCTCAGCCTCCCAAAGTGCTGAAATTACAGGCGTGAGCCACCGCACCTGGACTATTTTTTTTTTTTTTGACATGGAGTCTCTCTCTGTCACCAGACTGGAGTGCAGTGGCGCAATCTCGGCTCACGCAACCTCCGCCTGCCGGGTTCAAGCGATTCTCCTGCCTCAGCCTTCTGAATAGCTGGGACTACAGGCATGTGCCACCACTCCCAGCTAATTTTTTTTTTCCCCATAGAGATGTAGTCTCAGGCTTGTCTCAAACCCCTGGGCTCAAGTGATCCTCCAACCTCAGCCTTCTGAGCAGCTAGTTCTTTTCTAGTGTAATATATTATCTCATGGAATATATTCCATTGTCTGCATGGACCCCAGTTAGTTTATTCACCCACCTACTTAGTGACATCTTGGTCATTTCAAAGCTGACGTGGTAGGTATTACTGGTCGCCTTACAGGGGACCAGTGTGTGGTGAACACTAGAGGGAGCAAGAATCGCCTTTCTCTGTCAGGTGGGCGTTACCCATTTCCCAGCTGCACTAATCTGTGGTTCCTTGCAGAGGCCTGATCTGGTGGTTGCCCTGAGTGAGAGTTGATCTCGAAACCATTTGTGGGAAAATTAAGTTAGACATTCTTCCATTGAAATAAAATGCAGGGGCCGGGCACAGTGGCTCATGCCTGTAATCCCAGCACTTTGGGAGGCCGGGGCGGGCTGATCACCTAAGGTCAGGAGTTTGAGACCAGCCTGGCCAACACAGCAAAACCTCGTCTCTACTAAAAATACAAAAAAGTTGGTTGGGTGCGGTGGCTCATGCCTGTAATCCCAGCACTTTGGGAGGCCGAGGCGGGAGGATAATGAGGTCAGGAGATCGAGACCATCCTGCCTAACACGGTAAAACCCCGTCTCTACTAAAAAAAAAAAAAAAAATAGCAAAAATGAGCCGGCCGTGGTGCCAGGTGCCTGTAGTCCCAGCTACTCAGGAGGCTGAGGCAGGAGAATGGCGTGAACCTGGGAGGCGGAGCTTGCAGTGAGCCGAGATCGTGCCACTGCACTCCAGCTCCATCTCAGAAAACAAAAACAAAAACAAAAAAATTAGCGGGGTATGGTGGCACACGCCTGTAATCCCAGTTACTTGGGAGGCTGAGGCAGGAGAATCAGTTGAACTCAGAAGGCAGAGGTTGCAGTGAGCCGAGATTGCACCGCTACACATCCCAGCCTAGGTGACAGAGCCAGACTTTGTCTCAAAAAAAAAGGAATGCCGGGCGCGGTGGCTCAAGCCTGTAATCCCAGCACTTTGGGAGGCCGAGACGGGTGGATCTCGAGGTCAGGAGATAGAGACCATCCTGGCTAACACGGCGAAATCCCGTCTCTACTAAAAATACAAAAAACTAGCCGGGCGAGGTGGCGGGCGCCTGTAGTCCCAGCTACTCCGGAGGCTGAGGCAGGAGAATGGCGTAAACCCGGGCGGCGGAGTTTGCAGTGAGCTGAGATCCGGCCACTGCACTCCAGCCTGGGCGACAGAGCGAGACTCCATCTCAAAAAAAAAAAAAAAAAAAAGGAATAAAGAAATAAAATGCAGGAGCTGGGCGCAGTGGCTCACACCTGTAATCCCAGCACTTTGGGAAGCCAAGGTGGTAGATTACCTGAGGTCAGGAGTTTAAGACCAGCCTGGCCAACATGACAAAATCCCATCTCTACTTAAAAAACACACACAAACATTTAGCTGGGTGTGGTGGTTCATGCCTGTAATCCCAGCTACTTGGGAGGCTAAGGCATGAGAATGGCTTGAACCTGAGAAGCAGAGGTTGCAGTGAGATGAGATCATGCCACTGCACTCTAGCCTGAGAGTAACAGAATGAGACCCTGTCAAAAAGAAAGAAAGAGAGAGAGAGAGAGAGAGAGGGAGGGAGGAAGACAATGTGTTTAGGATAGGGAAATTAGGTCATGTGGTATCGGTTGACCTGGAGATTGAGATCAACCTATAGCCAGTCAATCAATCCATTATTTGTACACATGATGAGCCCCATATAACTCTGAACACCAAGGCTAAGGTGAGCATCTGTGGCTGGCAACGAGTGTGAGTATGGAGTCATGTATGTTATCACACATCATTGCCAAGAAGAGTTCATGCTTCCACAGCTCCATAGAGGGGACTACTGGAAACTGCATCTGGAATCATCCTAGATGCTACCCTGTGAGCCTCTTCCCGTGGCCGATTCCCATCTGTAGCTTTCCCTGTAGTAAACCATAACTGTGAGCACCAAGAGCTTCCAATGAATTCTGTGAGTCTTTCTAGCAAATTATCAACCCTAAATAGGGTCTTGGGGATCCCTGAACTTCAAATTGATATAAAGAGTTTGCAACCAGTCTGGCGAACATGGTGAAACCCCATCTCTACCAAAAATACAAAAATTAGCTGGGCATGGTGGCACATGCCTGTAATCCCAGCTACTTGGGAGGCTGAGGCAGGAGAATGGCATGAACCCAGGAGGCGGAGGTTGCAGTGAGCTGAGATCGCACCACTGCACTCCAGCCTGGGTGACAGGGCGAGACCCTATCTCAAAAAAAGAAAAGAGAAAAAAAGAGGGAGAGATAACATGTCACACCCATGAGAACAGCAAGGCTGGATGCTGTGGCTCATCCTGTAATCCCAGCACTTTTGGAGACCAAGGCAGGAGGATCGCTTGGGCCCAGGATTTTGACACCATCCTGTGCGACAGAGCAAGACTTTGTCTCAAAAAAAAAAAAGAAAAGGAAGAGGTAGAGGCCAGGCACAGTGGCTCACGCCTGTAATTCTAGCACTTTGGGGGGCCGAGGCAGGTGGATCACAAGGTCAGGAGATCGAGACCATCCTGCCTAACACAGTGAAACCCTGCCTCTACTAAAAATACAACAAAAAATTAGCTGGGTGTGGTGGTGGGAGCCTGTAGTCCCAGCTACTCGAGAGGCTGAGGCAGGAGAATGGGGTGAACTCGGGAGGCAGAGCTTGCAGTGAACCAAGATCACGCCACTGCACTCCAGCCTGGGCGACAGAGTGAAACTCTGTCTCAAACAAAAAAAGAGAAAGCATTTCTCTGAGATTTGCTCTGTCACCTAGGATGGACTGCAGATCCGCCATTGCACTCCAGCCTGGGCAACAGAACAAGACTCCGTCTCAAAAAAAAAAAAAAAAAGCCACGAAAAAAGAAAAATATATTAAATATATATTAAATTAAATGTTTTGGCCTGGCACGGTGGCTCACGCCTGTAATCCCAGCACTTTGGGAGGCCAAGGCGGGCGGATCACAAGGTCAGGATATCGTGACCATCCTGGCCAACACTGTGAAACCCTGTCTCTACTAAAAATACAAAAAATTAGCTGGGCGTGGTGGCAGACGCCTGTAGTCCCAGCTACTCAGGAGGCTGAGGCAAGAGAATGGCGTGAACCTGGGAGGCAGAGCTTGCAGTGAGCCGAGATGGTGCCACTGCACTCCAGCCTGGGCAATAGAGCGAGACTCTGTCTCAAAAAATAAATAAATAAATAAATTAATTAATTAATTAAATGTTTTGTTTTCTCCACTGGTTCCCAAGCAGGGGAAATTTTGACCTCCCTGGAAATATTTCACAATATCTGGAGACATTTCTAGTTGTCAGAACTGGAGGAGGGGTGTTACTGGGATCTAATGAGCTGCTAAACATTCTACCATGTACTGGAAATCCCCCTCAACCAAGAAGCAACTAAGCCAAAATGCCTATAATGCCAAAATTAAACTTCCTGGAATAGCTCTTTTAGTTCTCAGCAGGAGGGCAGACTACACAACCTGGTTTGCTATCAGATATTCAATCAAACAAACAAAAATCTTCATCATTCGAAATTAAAATATTTGGCCAGCCATGGTGGCTCAGGCCTGTCATCTCAGCACTTTGAGAGTCTGAGGCAGGAGGATCACTTAAGCTGAGGAATTTGAGACCAGCCTGGACAACATACTGAGACCCCGCTCTACAAGAAAATTAAGAAAAAAGGCTGGACACAATGACTCACGCCTCTAATCCCAGTACTTTGAGAGGCTGAGGCAGGCAGATTACCTGAGGTCAGGAATTTGACACCAACCTGGCCAACATGGCAAAACCCCGTCTCTACTAAAAATACAAAAATTAGCCAGGTATGGTGGGGGGGGACCGCCGAATAAACCTCCCTACTTGGGAGGCCGAGGCAGGAGAACCACTTGAACCTGAGACACAGAAGTTGCAGTGAGCCACTGCACTCCAGCCTGGGTGACAGAATGAGACTCCGTCATGAAAAAGAAAAAAAGAAAATTTAAAAAAAAAAAAATTGTCATTAACATTCCAGTACTGGCCAGGCCTGGTGACTCACACCTGTAATCTCACCACTTTGGAAGGCCGAGGTATAGATATAAGGATCACCTGAGGTCAGCAGTTCGAGACCAGCCTGGCCAACATGGTGACACCTTGTCTCTACTAAAATTACAAAAATTAGGCCAAGCATGGTGGCTCACGCCTGTAATCCCAGCACTTCGGGAGGCCGAGGCGGGCCGGTCATGAGGTCAGGAGATTGAGACCATCCTGGCTAACACGGTGAAACCCCATCTCTACTAAAACTACAAAAAATTAGCCAGGCGTAGTGGCACGCACCTGTAGTCCCAGCTACTCAGGAGGCTGAGGCAGGAGAATTGCTTGAACCTGGGAGATGGAGGTTGCAGTGAGCCAAGATCACACCACTGCACTCCAGTCTGGCAAGAGAGAGACTCCGTCTAAAAAAATAAAAAAAAATTAGTCAGGCGGGGTGACTGGCAACTGTAATCCCAGCTACTCTGGAGGCTGAGGCACGAGAATCGCTGGAGCCTGTGAGGCAGAGGTTGCAGTGAGATGAGATCACACCACTGCACTCCAGTGTGGGTGAAAGAGTGAGACCCTACATTTAAAAAAAAAAAAAAAAAAAAAAAAAAAGGCCAGGCACGGTGGCTCACGCCTGTAATCCTGCTAACATGGTGAAACACCATCTCTACTAAAAATACAAAAAGTTAGCCAGGCGTGGTGGTGGACGCCTATAGTCCCAGCTGCTGGGGAGACTGAGGCAGGAGAATGGCATGAACCCGGGAAGCAGAGCTTGCAGTGAGCCGAGATGACGCCACTGCACTCCAGCCTGGGTGACAGAGCAAGACTTCATCTCAAAAAAAAAAAAAAAAAAAAAAGCCGGACGCAGTGGCTCACGCCTGTAATCCCAGCACTTTGGGAGGCCAAGGTGGGCAGATCACGAGGTCAGGAGTTCGAGACCAGCCTGGTCAACATAGTGAAAACCTGTCTCTACTAAAAATACAAAAAATTAGGCCAGGTGGGGTGGCTGACGCCTGTAATCTTAGCACTTTAGGAGGTCGAGGTAGGAGGATTACCTGAGGTTGGGAGTTTGAGAGTAGCCTGACCAACATGGAGAAGCCCCATCTCTACCAAAAATACAAACAATTTTAGCCAGGCATGGTGGCGCATGCCTGAAATCCCCGTTACTTGGGAGGCTGAGGTAGGAGAATTGCTTGATCCTGGGAGGCAGAGGTTGTGGTGAGCCAAGATCGTGCCATTGAACTCCAGCCTGGGCAATAAGAGCGAAACTCTGTCTCAAAAGAAAAAAAGAAAAATAAAAATAGAAAAAATTAGCCAGGCTTAATGGCAGGCGCCTGTAATTCCAGCTACTCAGGAGGTTTAGGCAGGAGAATCGCTTGGACCTGGGAGATGGAGATTGCAGTGAGCCAAAATTGCACCAATGCACTCCAGCCTGGGTGACAGAGCCAGACTCTATCTCAAAAAAAAAAAAAAAAAAAAAAGAAGAAGAAAAAAAGGTGGGGCAGGGTGACTCACGCCTGTAATCCCAGCACTTTTGGAGGCCGAGGCTTGCAGATCACTTGAGGTCAGGAGTTCAAGACCAGCCTCACCAACATGGAGAAACCCTGAATCTACTAAAAATACAAAATTAGCTGGGTGTGGTGGCGGGCACCTGTAATCCCGGCTACTCGGGAAGCTGAGGCAGGAGAATCGCTTGAACCCAGGAGGCAGAGGTTGCAGTGAGCCAAGATCATGCCACTGCACTCCAGCCTGGCAACAGAGCGAGACTCCATCAAAAAAAGAGAGAGAGAGAGAGAGAGAGAGAAAGAAAAAGAAGGAAGGAAGGAAGGAAGGGAAGGAGGGAGGGAGGGAGGAAGGGACTCAAACTCAACAGCAGGAAGTGCCCAGGGACATGGATCCACCAGATCAGACACAGTCTGTACTACATTAGAGTCACAGGGCTGCAGAGCTACTTTCAGATAGAAACCACATTATTTTATTTTATTTTATTTTATTTTTCTGAGACGGAGTCTCACTCTGTTGCCAGGCTGGAGTGCAGTGGCGTGATCTCGGCTCACTGCAAGCTCCTCCTCCCGGGTTCAAGTTATTCTCCTGCCTCAGCCTCCCGAGTAGCTGGGACTACAGGCACCCGCCACCACGCCCAGCTAATTTTTGTATTTTATAGAGACAGGCTTTCACTGCAGCTAGCTGTGAGTGGTCTCGATCTTCTGACCTCGCGGATCCACCTGCCTCGACCTCCCAAAGTGCTGGAATTATAGTATGCAGAGCCACGCTACCGGCACGCCTCGCTAATTTTTACTGCATTTCTAGTAGAGACAGTATCATCATGTTGGCCAGGATAGTCTTGCTCTCTTGACCTCGTGATTCACCTTGCCCCAGCCTCCCAAAGTAAAGGATTACAGGTGTGAGCCACTGCACCTGGCCTAGAAACAAAATATTTTTGGTAGCAGCTCCTTGGTTATGAAACTTGATTCCACATGACTGTCTTTCAAATATAAAGTTTTCCTCTTTTCTCCAAATTCTGAGTAAATAAATTGAAAATTGTGTTGAGATCAAGATTATCAACATTGACAGATAGTTACTTAACACTCTGTGTTCTCAGTGTATTTTCCATTGCAATTCAACAAAGCCTTTAGCAGCGGAAGATTTCAGTTATCAGTGATCTTCCTTTTTTTTAATTTTTTGAGACAGGGTCTTCCTCTGTCACCCAGGCTGGAGTGCAGTAGAGCAATCATAGCTCACTGCAGCTTTGACCTCCTGGACCTAAGTGAGCCTCCCACCTCGGCCTCCCCAGTATTTAGGATTACAGGCATGTGCCACCATGCCTAGCAAATTTGGTTTTTTTGTTTTTTGGTTTTTGTTTTGAGACGGAGTTTCACTCTTGTTGCCCAGGCTGCAGTGCAATGGCTGATCTTGGCTCACCCGCGAACCTCCACTCCCGGATCTGCTGACTCCTCTGCCCTTCAGCCTGCTGAGTAGCTGGGATTACAGGCATGCACCACCACGACCAGCTAATTTTGTAATTTTAGTAGAGATGGGGTTTCTCCATGTTGGTCATGCTAGTCACGAACTCCCGACCTCAAGTGATCCACCTGCCTCGGCCTCCCAAAGTGCTGGGATTACAGGCATGAGCCACTGTGCCTGGCGACAATTTTTTTTATTGTTCTATAGCGATAGGATATTGCCATGTTTTCTAGGCTGGTCTGGAACTCCTGTACTCAAGCAGTCCTCCTGCCTTGGCTTTCAAATTGTTGTAATTACAGATATGAGCCACCACACCTGGCTGTCTTTCTTTTTTTTTTTTTTTGAGACAGAGTCTTGCTCTGTTGCGCAGGCAAAAGTTCATGAATGCGATCTCGGTTCACTACAACCTCCACCTCCAGGCTGAAGCAATTCTCCTGCCTCAGCCTTCTGAGTAGCTAGAACTACAAGGACATGTCATCATGCTCAGCTAATTTTTGTATTAGTAGAGACAGGGTTTCACCATATTGGCCAATCTGGTCTCGAACTCTTGTCCTCAGGTGATCCGCCTGCCTTGGCCTCCCAAAGTGCTGGAATTACAGGAGTGAGCTACTGTGCCCGGCCTTTTCAAAAATTTTTATTTTATTTTTTTGGCCAGGCGCAGTGGCTTACGCCTGTAATCCCAGCACTTTGGGAGGCTGAGGTGGCTCAGTTGAGGCCAGGAGTTCGAGACCAGCCTGGCCAACATTGTGAAACCCAATCTCTACTAAAATACAAAAATTAGCCAGGCACGGTGGCGCACACCTGTAACCCCAGCTACTTGGGAGGCTAAGGTAGGAGAATTGCTTGAACCCGGGAAGCAAATGTTTCAGTGATCCAAGATTGTGCCATTGTACTCCAGCCTGGGCGACAAGAGCAAGACTCTGTCTCAAAAAATAAAAAAAAAATTTAGGCCAGGCGTGGTGGCTCACACCTGTAATCCCAGCATTTTGGGAAGCCGAGGTGGGTGAATCACCTGAAGTCAGGAGTTCGAAACCAGCCTTGACCAATATGATGAAACCCCCATCTCTACCCAAAATACAAGAATTTAGCCAGGCGTTGGCTAGGCGCGGTAACTCAATCCCAGCACTTTGGGAGGTCAAGGCGGGCGGATCACGCAGTCAGGAGATGGAGACCATCCTGGCTAACTCAGTGAAACCCTGTCTCTACTAAAAATACAACAAATTAGCCAGGCGAGGTGGCAGGCGCCTGTAGTCCCAGCTACTCAGCAGGCTGAGGCAGGAGAATGGAGTGAACCTGGGAGGCAGAGCTTGTAGTGAGCTGAGATCGCGCCACTGCACTCCAGGCTGGGCGACAGAGGGAGACTCTGTCTCAGAAAAAAAAAAATTAATAATAATAATAATTAGCCAGGCATGGTGGCATACGCCTGTAATCCCAGCTACTTGGGAGGCTGAGACAGGAGAATCACTTGAACCCGGGAGGCAGAGGTTGTGGTGAGCTGAGATGGCGCCATTGCACTGCGGCCTGGGCAACAAGAGCAAAACTCTGTCTCAAAAAAAAAAAAAAGGAAAACCAGCTTTGGCGCCGCCAAAAGAACAGCTTTTCTTCCAAGTGAGGCCTCTTGGCAGTAATTCCCCCGCCTGCTGGCTGACTCACTGCCGCCTGGTGCCTTCCTAATTCCATTGTCACATGGAACACAAAACTAATCTCAGAAGGTCTGATGATGTGAGTACATGGCAAGCACCTCCGCATCCCCTCGCTTTGGAAATAGCCCAGAAATACAGAAGCCATAATTTTTTTTTTTTCTTTTTCTTTTTGAGACACAATCTCACTCTTGTCCAGGCGGAGTGCCATGGTGTGATCTCGGCTCACTGCAACCTCCACCTCCTGGGTTCAAGCAATTCTTGTGCCTCAGCCTCCTCAGTAGCAGGGAATACAGGCACCCTAACACCACGCCTGGCTAATTTCTGTATTTTTAGCAGAGACCAGATTTCACCATGTTGGCCAGGCTGGTCAACCTCCAGTGATCTGCCCGCCTCAGCCTCCCAAAGTTCTGGGATTATAGGCTTGAACCCCCACACCTGGCCCAGAAGCCATGCTCTTAATCAGATGAAATCACTCTCTTGAATTTCCCAGGGCGACTGGATCAGCAGTCAATTCTCAGTTACCTGGGGCTGATTCTTTTCATTTGAAGATTTCTCACATCTCTCAGCCTGCACCTGAAACTGATTACAAGGACCTAGGCAGGGCTCAGCGGTGGATAGTTGGGTAGCCTGGAGTATTGCTGTTTATGACTTTTAAAAAAATTGTGCAGGCCGGGTGCGGTGGCTCACACCTGAAATCCCAGCACTTTGGGAGGGTGAGGCAGGTGGATCACCTGAGGTCAGGAGACCAACATGGTGAAACCCCATCTCTAATAAAAATACAAAAATTATCTTGGTGTGGTGGCATGTGCCTATAATCCCAGCTACTCGGGAGGCTCAGGCAGGAGAATCGCTTGAACCTGAGAGATGGAGGTTGCAGTGAGCCAAGATCTCGACACTGCACTGCAGCCTGGGCGACAGAGCGAGACTCTGTCTCAAAAAACAACAACAATATTGTGGTAAAGTCGGACATGGTGGCTCACGCCTATAATCCCAGCACTTTGGGAGGCCGAGGCAGGCGGATCACCTGAGGTCAGGAGTTGGAGATCAGCCTGGCCAACATGGTGAAACCTTGTCTCTTCTTAAAAAAAAAAAAGAAAAAGAAAAAAGGCCAGGCAGGGTGGCTCAAGCCTGTAATCCCAGCATTTTGGGAGGCCGAGACGGGCGGATCATGAGGTCAGGAGATTGAGACCATCCTGGCTAACACGGTGAAAGCCCGTCTCTACTAAAAAATACAAAAAACTAGCCAGGCGAGGTGGCGGGTGCCTGTAGTCCCAGCTACTCCAGAGGCTGAGGCAGGAGAATGGCGTAAACCCAGGAGGCGGAGCCTGCAGTGAGCCGAGATCACGCCACTGCACTCCAGCCTGGGAAAGAGCGAGACTCCATCTCAAAAAAAAAAAAAAGAAAAGAAAAGAAAAGAAAAAGCTCTGGCACCGTGGCATGCACCTGTAATCCCAGCTACTCAGGAGGCTGAGGCAGGAGAATCGCTTGAACCCGGGAGATGGAGGTTGCAGTGAGCCGAGCTCGTACCACTGCACTCGAGCCTGGGCAACAGAGTGAGACTCCATCTCAAAAAAAAAACTAAACAGATATTCAGGCGCGCGCGGTGGTTCACGCCTGTAATCCCAGCACTTTGGGAGGCCGAGGTGGGCGGATCATGAGGTTATGAGATTGAGATCATCCTGGCTAACACAGTGAAACCCTGTCTCTACTAAAAATACAAAAAAAAGTTAGCTGGGCATGGTGGCGGGCGCCTGTAGTCCCAGCTACTTGGGAGGCTGAGGCAGGAGAATGGCGTGAACCCAGGAGGTAGAGCTTGCAGTGAGCTGAGATTGCACCACTGCACTTCAGCCTGGGGGACAGAGCGAGACTCCATCTCAAAAAAGAGAAAAAAAAAAGACTGGGTATGGTGGCTTATGTCTGTAATCCTAGCACTTTGGGAGGCCAAAGCAGGAGGACAACTTGAGCCAAGGAGTTTGAGACCAGCCTGGGCAACAGAGCGAGACCCTATTTCTCCAAAAAAAATTACAAAAATTAGCTGGGTGTGCTGGCACCAACCTATAGTGGGAGGCCGAAGTAGGAGGATCACCTGACCCCTGGGAGGTTGAGGCTTCAGTAAGCCATGATGACACCACAACACTCCAGCTTGGGCAACAGAGTGAGAACCTATGCCAAAAAAAAAAAAAAAAAAGAGAAAAAAATTGTGGTAAAATACACATTACATAAAGTTTCCCTTTTCTTTGAGACAGGGTGACACTCCATTATCCAGGCTGGAGGGCAGTGGCATGACCTTGGCTCTCTGCAACCTCTGCCACCCATGTTCAATCGATTTTGGTGCCTCAGCTTCCCGAGTAGCTGGGACTACCGGCATGCACAACCACACCTGGCTAACTTTTTGATTTTTGTTGTTGTTGTTGTTGAGATGGGGTATTTTTGGTAGAGACGGGGTGTCACTATGTTGGCCAGCCTGGCCTCAAGTGATCTGCTCACCTCAGCCTCCCAAACTGCTGGGATTACAGGGGTGAGCCATCGTGCCCAGACCAATTTTTTATTTTTAGTTGAGACGAGGTCTTGCTCTGTTGCCCAGGCTGGTCTTGAACTCCTAGGCTTAAGTGATCCCCCAACCTGGGCCTCCCAAAGTGCTGAGATTACAGATGTGAGCCACCATGCCTGGCCTTATTTTATTTTTAATAATAGCCCTCCTAATGGTGTGAGGTGGCTGCCATTTCTGAATTTTTTTTTTTTTTTTTTTTTTTGAGACAGAGTCTCGTTCTGTTGCCCAGGCTGGATGGAGTGCAGCGGCACGATCTCAGCTCACTGTAGCTTCTGCCTCCTGGGTTCAAGCAATTCTCATACCACAGCCTCCCAAGTAGCTGGGATTACAGGCGTGAGCCACCGTGCCAGGAATTTTTTTTTTTTTTTTTTAATTGAGAAGGCGTTTTGCTCTTGTTGCCCAGGCTGGAGCGCAATGGTGCAATCTAGGCTCACTGCAGTCTCTGCCTCCCAGCTAATTTATTTATTTTTAGTAGAGACAGGGTTTCTCCATGTTGGTCAGGCTGGTCTCTGAACTCACCTCAGGTGATTCACCCACCTCAGCCTCCCAAAGTGCTGGGATTACACATGAGCCACCGTGACTGGCTGATTTTTTTTTGAGAGATGGAGTCTCGCTTTTGTCGTCCAGGCTATGCAATGGTGTGATCTCAGCCTTTCACTGCAACTTCTACGCCCCAGGTTCAAGCTGCATCCTCCCTGCCTCAGCCTCCGTGAGTAGTTGGACTACAGGTGTGTGCCACCATGCCTGGATAATTTTGTATATATATATAATTTTTTTTTTTGAGACGGAGTCTCGCTTGTCGCCCAGGCTGGAGTGTAGTGGCCAGATCTCAGCTCACTGCAAGCTCGCCTCCCGGGTTTACTTTGCATTCTCCTGCTCAGTTTCCTTGAGTAGCTGGGACTACAGGCGCTCGGGCCACCTCGGCCCCAGCTGTTTTTTGTATTTTTAGTAGAGATGGGTTTCACCGGTTAGCCAGATGGTCTCATCTCCTGACTGATCCGCTTCCATCTCGGCCTCCCAAAGTGCTGGGATTACAGGCTTGAGCCAATCACAAGCTTTTTTGGTTTTTTTTTTTTATAAAGATGGGGTTTCCTTCATATTGGCTAAGCTGGTCTTAACTCCTGATCTCTGATCTGCCTGCCTCATCTCCCAAAGCGTTGGGACTACAGGCATGAGCCACTGTGCCTGGCCTGTTAATTTATGATTTTAAGAGGCTGTTAATGTTCTCTGTTTCGTATATGCATCGCAAGCCTACAAAATTGCCTAGCATGGTAGCTCACACCTGTAATCCCAGAACTTTGGGAGGCTGAGGTGGGAGGTGACTGCTTGAGCCTCAGGAGATCAAGACCAGCCTGGGCAACATAGCAAAACCCCATCTCTACAAAAAAAAAAACAAAAATTAACCAGGTGTGGAGGTGCACACCAGTAGCCCCAGCTACTCAGGAGGCTGAGGTACGAGGATGGCTTGAGCTCTGGAGGTTGATGCTGCAGTGAACCATGACTGTGCTACTGCACTCCAGCCTGGTGCATTGTGAGTGAGACCTTGCCTCAAAAGTAATTCAATCAGCCAGGTGCGGTGGAGCCTCACACTGCAACTCTAGTGCACTCCTCGGGGCTGAGGCAGGCTTAATCAATGCAGGTCAGGAGATCGAGACCATCCTGGCTAACACGGTGAAACCCCGCCTCTACTAAAACGGCAAAATTACTAGCCAAAATGCCTCACATCCGGCGTCTCGAAACAGGACGGGCTTTATCTGCCGAGGTCGGTGGGAAATCTGGTGACCATCCTGGCTAACACCACGGTGAAACCCCTCGGGCTCTACTAAAAATACAAAAACTAGCCGGGCGAGGTGGCTTAGCCACTGTAGTCCCAGCTACTCGGGAGCTGAGGCAGGAGAATGGCGGACCCAGGAGGGCGGAGCTTGCAGTGAGCTGAGATCTGGCCACTGCACTCCAGCCTGGGTTACAGAGCTGGTGACTCCGCCTCCAAAAACAAAACAAACAACAAAAAAAAAAATTAGCCAGGTGTGGTGGCGAGGTAGTCCCAGCTACCCCGAGGCTGAGGCAGGAAATTCAGGAACCCGAAGGCTGGAGCTGCAGCGGAGCCGAGATCATGCCACTGCACTCCAGCCCGAGCTGGCTACAAAGCTTGGTGACTCCCTTCAAAAATATAAGTAACTAACTTAATAAATAAATGTTTATAAAGTCATTAGAAGAATTGGTGTGCAGCCCCAGGGAAAAGTAATAGCTGGATGAGACCAGCACAGCGAAACGCCTTTCCTGAGAGAAGCAGAGCTGCTAAGGCCCAGACTCGGCCGGGCTTACTCTCTCACATCTGCAGGTGATGTTCGGGAAAGCCCGGCTTGGTTTGCCTTGGGACAGCTTCCAGCAGCTCCAGTTCAGGGTTGGAAAACTTGTTCTGCCACTGTCTTGTGGATGCCACTCCCAGATTTATATATTTATTTTTTGATGGACTCTCGCTCAGTCACCCAGGCAGGAGTGCAGTGGTGTGATCTCACTGACTGCAATCTCCGCCTCCTAGGTTGGAGAGATTCTCCTGCCTCAGCCTCCCAAGTAAAACTGGGACCACAGGTGCCCGCCACCAAACCTGGCTAACTTTTGTATTTTTAGTAGAGACAGTGTTTTCCCATGTTGGCCAGGCTGGTTTCAAACTCCTGGCCTCAAGTGATCTGCCCCCCTTGGCCTCCCAAAGTGCTAGGATTACAGGAAAGAGCCACAGCGCCCAGAGCAATCTTAGGTGGATTTTCTCCATTTTAGTTGTACTCATTTGTGTGTGTGTGTGGGTGTGTGTGTGAGTGTGTAGTAAATTTTATACGATTTGCTTCCTACGTAGGTTTGCATATTCACGCCCGTATTCAAAATACTGATCAGGGCTGAGGCGAGTGGCTCACTTGAGGTCAGGAGTTCCAGACCCACCTGGCTAACGTGGTGAAACCCCGTCCCTACTAGAAATACAAGAATTAGCCAGGTATGGTGGTGGGCGCCTGCAATCTCAGCCATTTTGGAGGCTGAGGCAGGAGAATTGCTTGAACCCAGGAGGTGGAGGTTGCAGTGAGCCAAGACTGTACCACTATACTCCAGCCTGGGAGACAGAGCAAGACTCCATCTCAAAACAAAACAAATTAATCAGATAGTATGTAACATTTTTGAGATTGGCTTCCCGCCCCTCCCCTCCCTGCTCCCACCCAGAGCATAATTTCCTAGAGATTCATTCATCTCAGCTGTTGTGCATCTCAGTAGTTTATTCCTATTTAGTTTTTTGAGACTGGGTCTCGCTCTGTGGCCCTGGCTGGAGTGCAGTGATGAAATAATGACTCACGCAGCTTTGATCTCCTGGCCTCAAGTGATTCTCTCTCCTCAGCCTTCCGAGTAGCTGGGACTATAGGCTGAATGAGCACGCCTTGCTCATTTTTTTTTTTCCTGAGACGGAGTCTTGCTCTGTTGCCCAGGCTGGAGCGCAGTGGCCGGATCTCAGCTCACTGCAAGCTCCGGCCTCCGGTTCACTTGTATTCTCCTGCCTCAGCCTCCAGAGTAGCTGGGACTACAGGCTCACACCTCAACCGCTAGTTTTTGTATTTTTAGTAGAGGCGGGGTTTCACCATGTTAGCCAGGATGGTCTCGATCTCCTGACTGCGATCCGGCCTGCCCGGCCTCCCAAAGTGCTGGGATTACAGGTTTGAGCCACCGCGCCCAGCCGAACTTGCTCATTTTTAAAAGTTTTCTAGAGATACCGTCTCATCTCCCTATGTTGGCCAGGCTGGTCTCAAACTCCTGGGCTCAGGCGATCCTCTTACCTCGGCCTCCGAAAGTGCTGGTATTACAGGCATGAGCCACCGTGCCCAGTTTGATGATTACTCTTGATGGAGACCCAAAGTGCCATAATTCAGAGCCAGAATCTTAGAAGAGCTTAATAAATTCAACTTAAGATAAAAAAAAAAAAAAAGGCTAAAATAAAACACAAAATTTCTGACAAGTGTGGGCAGTCAGGTTTCCATATGTAGTTGGTAGAAGGGGTATGCTTAGTATAAACATAATGTGAAATGCTGGGTATTTCCTGAATTGTGTTAAAACCACAGCTACCGGCCAAAATAAAACTATTACCCTGAGTTTCTGTCTTGGAAAAATTGTTTTCTGAACTGTATATCTCACTGCTAGGTTTAGGGAAATCACCTTCTTTTCTTTTTTTCTTGTGAGACAAGAGTCTCGCTTTGTCACCAGGCTGGAGTGCAGTGGCACGATCTCGGCTCATGGCAACCTGTGCCTTCTGGGTTCAAGAGATTCTCCTACCTCCGCCTCCCAAGTAGCTGGGACTACAGGCACATGTCACCACGCCCAGCTAATTGGAAAATCACCTTGAGGCCCAGATTTGAGGGCAAGAGGTCATCTTCCCTCCCTCCCCCTCCTTTCTTTCTTTCTTTCTCTTCTTTTTTTTGAGACGGAGTCTCCCTCTGTCAACTCTGTCACCAGGCTTGAGTGTAGTGGGGTGATCTCGGCTCACTGCAACCTCACCTCTGCCTCCTGAGTTCAAGCGATTCTCCTGCCTCAGCCTCCCGAGTAGCTGGGATTATAGGTGCCCACCACCATGCCCAGCTAATTTTTGTATTTTTAGTAGAGACGGGGTTTCACCATGTTGGCCAGGATGGTCTCCATCTCTTGACCTCGTGATCTGCCTGTATCGGCCTCCCAAAGTGCTGGGATTACAGGCCTGAGCCCAGCCAATTTTTTTTTTTTTTTGGAGGTGCAGTCTTGCTCTGTCACCCCAGCTGGAGTGCAATGGTGCGATCTCGGCTCACTGCAACCTCGCCCTCCGGGGTTTAAGCAATTCTCCTGCTTCAGCCTTCTAAGTAGCCGGGATTATAGGCGTCTGCCACCATGCCAGCTAATTTTTGTATTTTTAGTAGAGACAGGGTTTCACCATATTTGTCAGGCTGGTCTTGAACTCCTGACCTTGTGATTTGCCTGCCTTGGCCTCCCAAAGTTGGGATTACAGGTGTGAGTCACCGTGCCTGGCCTCTTTTTTTCTTTTTTGAGGCGGAGTCTTGCTGTGTTGCCCAGGCTAGAGTGCGACGTTATAATCTCGGCTCACTGCAAGCTCCGCCTCCCGGGTTCACGTCATTCTCCTGCCTCAGCCTCCTGAGTAGTTTAGGACTACAGGCGCCTGCCAACATGCCCGGCTAATTTTTTATATTTTTACTAGAGACGGGGTTTCACCGTGTTAGCCAGGATGGTCTCGATCTCCTGACCTCATGATCCACCAGCCTAGGCCTCCCTAAATGCTGGGATTACAGGCGTGGCCTACCGCGCCCGGTTAATTTTTGTATTTTTAGTAGAGACGGGGTTCACCGTGTTGGTCAGGCTGGTCTCTAACTCCTGACCTCAGGTGATCCGCCCGCCTCGGTCTCCCAAAGTGCTGGATTACAGGCCTGAGCCACCAAGTTCAGCCTCTCACACTGCACTCTTTTCCTTAATCTTGCTTCTTGTCCTCCTCCCCCACTAGACCGTGGGCTCCACGGTGGCTGAGATACAGTAGCAGATCAATAAATATTTGCTAAGCTAATTAACGGCACTCGGGAGGTTTTGCAGAGAAGGCGGCCACGGTCGGGCCCCGCCTAGCTCCCCAAACAGGCCTTGCCGCCCCAGATCAGGGATCAAAGCGGTTCCCAAGCGCGCCCTTGGTCCGCGGAAAACCACTGCCCGGTCTTGGCCCAGGCGGCCGGTCCTACGGTCCAGGGTTCCTATTTCCAAGCCTCAGGAACCTCCTTTCCCCATGGATCCCACGGCCACCGGGATCCCATCCCCCAGTTGCCCGGGCGCCACCACCACCGCCACCGCCGTCGCCGCCGCAGTGGCGCCCGCTCTGCGCATGCTCCCGTGCGTCAGGACGCGCGGCGTGCGGAGGGCGAAGCTGCCCGTGCGCAGGCGCGAGGCCTCGCAGCCCGAGTGGGGCGGTGCACGGGACGCGCGTGCTTCCTCCGGACCACGCCCACCTCTGTCAGCCCAGGAGCGGGCGCGCACGCGCGGGGGGAGCGGAAGGGCGGGCTGGCGCGCGCACAAGGCTGGGCAGGCGGCGGAAGCTGTAGAGGCCGCCGCGGTGCTGTGGGGGAGGGGAGCCGGCGAGCGCGCCCGTAGCGGGGGCGCGGGCGGCGCGCGTGTGTGTGAAGGGGGGGCGGTGGCCGAGGCAGTCGGGCGCGCGCGCGAGGCTTCCCCTCGCTTGGCGGCTGCGGCGGCTTCTTTGTTTCGTGAGGAGAAGCGAGACGCCCACTCTGCCCCCGGCCCCGCGCGGAGGGGCGGGGGCGGCGCCGGGAAGGCGACGGCGCCGGCGGCTCCCGGTAAGGAACGCGGGCCGCGGGGGCAGCGCGGCGCGGGGCCAGGGAGGGCGGTTTGAATGGAGCCGGGGCGCCGAGGGGGGAGGGGGCCGCCGGCGCGCCCTGTGCGGGACCGGGGTACGGCGGCGCCCGAGGGTCAAGAAGCGCCGCCGGCAGCCGCGCTCGTGGGGAAGGCCACAGCGTCGCGAGGCCGCGGCAGCGGCGGTCCCCGTGGAGCGGCGGGGTGGGTGGGGGGCCCGGGCCGCGTGGAGGCCGTGCGATCCTCTCTGCGCGCGCTCTCGCCGGGGTCGCCGGACAAAGCTCGCCCCCCTCGCCCGGCACCCCTACAGTAGCCCTCCCAATTGCAGCGGCTCCAACAATAGGCAGGCGTTGGGGCTTTTCTGGCTGCGTGGTAAGGGGTCCGACCCGAATGTTGCCTTTTTGGCGAAGCTACGATCTGGGCTCGGTAGCCAAACCTCCAGATATGTGCGGCGTCGGCCGGACACGGGCATTAGCGGCCCCCTTGGGCTAGCCGACCTCAAATTGTCTTAAAGACGCGTCATTCCAGATTTTCAAGGAAAGGTAAAGGACTCCCCCAGTGACTTTCAGTTAGTGACTTCAAAATGTTTGCCCGGAATTGGGGTTGGGGATGGGGTCGGCGGCAAGTAAGGGAGCACGGTGGAAATCCTTTGCTGTGTAAAAGCATTGCTTTTCTTTTGCATTCTTTTTCCTCCTTCCCAATTGGTTTTTCAGATTAAGGCTTTTATTTTCAACGTGGACCTTTTAGGCGAGTGTTTTGTCCGGATCTTGAAGACACCAGTCTTGATTTTTTTTTTTTTTTTTTTTGGTCAGTGTCTCCTTGGGGAAAGTAGAAAGGGAGTAAGCGGAAAAGCCACTTCGCAGGAATTTGAAACAAGTTTTCAGTTTGGATTGATAGGGTGCATTAAGCTTGATTCCTGGTGCTGTCAGTCACTTAGCACACTGTCACTTTAGGGAAGTGCTTAACCTCTCTGAACCTCTTAGTTTTCCTCCTTTGTGAAAGCTCCTTTGTGAAAGGGGGTAATCTCCCAAATGCAGTTGGTAAAAGCCTGTAAAATGGTTCCTGGCAAGTGGGAAGCGCTGTTACTGTCTGGTTCAGTCTCCCTCATTGTTCAGCAAATAACTTCTTGAGGTCCTACTAAGTGTTGGATGGTCGGGGGGTTGGATCCTGGAACCTCTGCATTCTTGGAGGGGATCGGGTGGTCAACGTGGGAACAAACCCTCTTGACCTGTCATTTAATGCTCTTGACCTGCGCTGTGAGAGGGACACAGCGGACAGGCAGGGGATCCGTGGTAGCCAGAGATCACGGGGGCTGCCTGAAAGAGGGGCCCTCAAAATCAGGGAGGATATGTGTAGGATTGTATTTTGTTTTTGAGACAGAGTCTTGCCTGTCGCCCAGGCTGAAGTTCAGTGTCCCGATCTCCGCTCACTGTAACCTCTGCCTCCTGGGTTCAAGCGATTCTCCTGCCTTAGCCTCCTGAGTAGCTGGGACTACAGGTGCCCGCCACCACGCCTGGCTAATTTTTGTATTTTTAGTAAATATGGTGTTTTACCATGTTGGCCAGGCTGGTCTCAAACTCCTGACCTCAGGTGATCCACCCACCTCGGCCTCC
This sequence comes from Papio anubis, assembly GCF_008728515.1. Taxonomy (NCBI): domain Eukaryota; kingdom Metazoa; phylum Chordata; class Mammalia; order Primates; family Cercopithecidae; genus Papio; species Papio anubis. The sequence goes on along the minus strand of NC_044995.1, from coordinate 40,898,475 downwards.
CAAAGTGCTAGGACTACATGTGTGAGCCACCGCGCCAGGAGTGTATTTTGACTTTCCCTGGCCACCTGGGACTAGCCATTGTTCCCCTCAGCTATACTCACGCATCACCTTGGTCCTTTCCGGTGTAGCTGTCACCCCCAGCACCATGAGAGCTGGGGGGGTTGTGTCTGCCTGGCTGACCCCAGAGTACTCTGGGCCTGACACATAGTAGGTCTTTAGAGAAATTCTGTGGATTGAATGAGGGGGGCGGGGTCCTGTGGAAGATCACGTGACCATATGTGTAAAAGGCTTGGTGCAGGGTGGGGTGCAGTGGCTCACACCTGACATCCCAGCAATTTGGAAGGCTGAGGTGGGGGAATTGCTTGAGCCCAGGAATTTGAGACTAACTTGGGCAACATAGTGAGACCTCACCTTTACAAAATATATAAAAATTAGCTGGGTGTGGTGGCATGTGCCAGTGGTCCTAGCTACTCAGGAGGCTGAGGTGGGAGGATTGCTTGAACCAGAGACGTGGAGGCTGCAGTGAACCATTCTTGCGCCCCTGCATTCCAGCCTGGGTACTAGAGTAAGAATGTCTCAAAAAAAAAAAAAAAGAGAAAAAGGAGAAAAAAAAGCTTGGTGCAGAACTGGGCATGGGTTGTAAGGGATACAGGTTAGTTATTTGAACAGTTTTTGAACTTTCCAAGCCATTGTTTCCCGAACCTCAGTTGTCCTCCTCTCCCCTACAAAGTGTGGGGTGGTGGTTAGCGTGGGGCGGTGGTAAGGAGTACCCATTCTGGAATCAGACCTCCTGAATTCACACCCAGCTCTTGAAATCCTAGTTTAACCTCAAACGAGGCGCTTAGCAGTAGGGCCCCCACTTGTGAAACAGGTAGGACGAGGATGCCTGAAACTTCACAGGCTTCTTGTGAGGGTTGAATGAGGTCACATGGGAAGCCGCTAACACACTGCAGCACCTGATGCATAGTGAACACTCAATTTTTTTTTTTTTTTTTTGAGGTGGAGTCTTGCTCTGTCACCTGGGCTGAAGTGCAATGCCCCTGTAGTCCCAAGCTCCTTGAGAGTCTGGGGCAGGAGGTCCAGGCTGCAGTGAGCCGTGATTGAGCCACTGTACTCCAGCCTGGGTGACGAAGCGAGACCCTGTCTAAAAAAAGAAATAAAAATTAATGCATACCTAGTTAGGAAAGTAATAAATGGTTTTGCATGGGCCACCTAAAATCATTTTGTGTCCAGCCCTTTAGGAGATGTAAATGTTGATGGTGCAGGCTTTTGAGCAGGGGAGGTGGTATCATCAGAGGTAGGGTGATACAGGGCAATGCAGTGGTCTCCAAACTTTTTGTTAGTGAGGAGCATTCCAACATATGTGTATTTATTTACAATTTATTTGCATACCTTTGCTTCTCCTTGGGGACCCTCAAAACACCAGGAAATAACCTTAGACCAAATCCATGTCTTGGCTGTTTATGGGAGGTGGGAGCATGGGAGGGACTAGGGTTTTGGGCAGATGTCTGGTGGAACTTTCTTTTTTTTTTTTTTTTTTTGAGATAGAGTCTTACTTTTGTTGCCCAGGCTGGAGTGCAATGGCACGATCTCATCTCACTGCAACCTCTACCTCCTGGGTTCGAGCAATTCTTCTGACTCAGCCTCCTGAGTAGCTGAGATCACAGGTGTGTGCCACCACACCCAACTAAGTTTTGTATTTTTAGTAGAGACAGGGTTTCTTACCATGTTGGCCATGCTGGTTTTGAATTCGTGACCTTAACTGATCCACCCACCTTGGCCTCCCGAAGTACTGGGATTACAAGCATGAGCCACTGTGCCTGGCCCTTTTTTTTTGAGACAGAGTCGCTCTGTCAGCCCAGGCTGGAGGAGAGCAGTGGCTGATCTTGACCACTGCAGCTGCCAGCCTGCCGGGTCTCAAGCCGCATTCCTCATGCCTCAGCTTCTCGAGTGGCTGGCACTACAGATGTGCACCACCACGCCCAGCTAATTTTTGTATTTTTAGTAGAGACTGGGTTTCACCATGTTGGCCAGGCTGGTCTTGAACTCCTGGCCTCTTGTGATCTTCCCACCTCAGCCTCCCAAAGTGCTGGGATTACAGGAGTGAGCCACCGTGTCCGGCCAGTGGAACTTTCTATCAGTAAGGAAACTTTCTATCAGTTCCATTGGTGGAACTTTCTATCAGTAAGGAAACAAGAGGCCTAGGGTTATTTTCTTTCCACAAACGCTGTCAAGTCAACTGCCTGGGTTTGACTCCTGGGTTTGTCTTTTTCCGTCCCTAGGTCATCAAGGCTGCCGTGGCACAGAGGGACCCATTCATGGTGCCTATAGACAGAACACAATGTGAATGGCGCCCCCTGGAGTTGTGCAAGAAATGACCCAGTCACTCTGCCCCATTTATGTGGCAAACAAGCATGCATTTAGCGCCTGCCATGTGCCAGGCACTGCTGGGGAGCTGGGTGTTCCGTGGGGAATGGGCAGACAAGGGTCCTGTTCTCAGTAGCTCACATCCCACTCTTGATTTGCAAAGCGGGGCAGTACTAGTACCCAGCTTGTAGGATTGCTGCAAGAGCTCAACAACCAGTGACAAATGCGAAGTGCTTAGGACGGTGCCTGGCACGTAGTGCTAAACAGTTGTTAGGTCTCATCATTTATCGGGATTTCTGCAACAGCCTGGTGGGATGACATAGATAATATATTTTTTCCTCTCGTAAGAAGTTCTATATGTTTCTTTTTTTTTTTTTTTTTTTTTTGAGACGGAGTCTTGCTCTGTGCCCCAGGCTGGAGTACAGTGGCGCGATCTCGGCTCACTGCAAGCTCCGCTCCCCCGGGTTCACGCCATTCTCCTGCCTCAGCCTCCCAAGTAACTGGGACTACAAGCGCCCGCCACCTCGCCCGGCTAATTTTCTTGTATTTTTAGTAGAGACGGGATTTCACCGTGTTAGCCAGGATGGTCTTGATCTCCTGACCTCGTGATCCACCCGTCTCGGCCTCCCAAAGTGCTGGGATTACAGACTTGAGCCACCGCGCCCGGCCAGTTCTGTATGTTTCAAAGTGGTAGCAAAGGAATTAGCTCCTCCATTTTGTCCTTAATGGTTGCGCGTTAACAGCAGGGATACATTCTGAGGAATGTGTTGTGAGATGATTTTGTGGTTGTGTGAAGATTGTAGAGTGTGCTACACACATCTGGATGGCGGCGCCTCATCCACATGTAGGCTCTGTGGTATATAGCCTGTTGCTCCCAGGCTGTAAACCTGTACAGCATGTCCCTGTACTGATTATTGTAGGCAATTGTGACCCGATGGTGTTTGTGTATCTAAATATATCTAAACATAGAAAACATATGGGAAAAATACAGTATTATGATCTTTAAAAAATTTTTCTAACTAGACAATTCAAAGAGGAAGGTATAATCTTATGGGACTATTTTATATTTGGTCTGTCATTGGCCAGAATGTTACGTGGTGAAGAAAACCATGCTTTGAAATTTCACCATAAGGCATTGGAAAGGGGAGAGTGTCTTTAATGGCATGGGTTTTTTGTTTTTTTTTTTTTTTTTGAGGTGAAGTTTCCCTCTTGTTGCCCAGGCTGGAGTGCAATGGCGCGATCTTGGCTCACTGCAACATCCACTTCCTGGGTTCAAGCGATTCTCCTGCCTCAGCCTCCCGAGTAGCTGGGATCACAGGCGCCCGCCACCACATCCGGCTAATTTTTTGTATATTTAGTAGGGATGGAGTTTCATCATGTTGACCAGGCTGATCTTGAACTTCTGACCTCAGGTGATCCACCTTCCTCAGCCTCCCAAAGTGCAGGATTACAGACATGAGCCACTGCGCCTGGCCGGGTTTTTAAAAATATCAAATGTTCAGCCAAGTGTGGTGGCTCATGCCTGTAATCCCCACACTTTGGGAGGCCAAACAGAGCAAATCACTTGATCCCAGGAGTCCAAGACCAGCCTGGGCAGCATGGCAAAACCCCATCTCTACAAAAAAGTTAAAAAATTAGCCGGGCGTGGTGTTGCACGCCTGTAGTCCCAGCTACTTGGGAGGTTGAGGTGGGAGGATCAAGCCCAGGAGGTGGAGGCTGCAGTAAGCTGTGATTGCACCACTGCACTCCAACCTGGGTTATGGAACAAGACCCTATCTTTAAAAAGCCGGATGGGTTGGGCTGGGCGCAGTGGCTAACGCCTGTAATCCTAGCACTTTGGGAGCCTGAGGTGGGTGGATTGCCTGAGCTCAGGAGTTTAAGACCAGCCTGGGCAACACGGTGAAACCCTGTCTCTACGAAAATACAAAAGAAAGTAGGCGGGCGTGGTGGCATGTGCCTGTAGTCCTAGCTACTTGGGAGAGTGAGGCAGGAGAATTGCTTGAACCTGGGAGGCCGAGGTTGCAGGGAGCGGAGATTGTGCCACTGCACTCCAGTCTGGGCAACAGAGCAAGACTCTGTCTCTTTTTTTTTTTTTTTTTTTTTTTTGAGACGGAGTCTCGCGCTGTGTCACCCAGGCTGGAGTGCAGTGGCGCGATCTCGGCTCACTGCAAGCTCCGCCTCCCAGGTTCAGGCCATTCTCCTGCCTCAGCCTCCGAGTAGCTGGGACTACAGGCGCCCGCCACCACGCCCGGCTAGTTTTTTGTATTTTTAGTAGAGACGGGGTTTCACCATGTTAGCCAGGATGGTCTCGATCTCCTGACCTCGTGATCCGCCCGCCTCGGCCTCCCAAAGTGCTGGGATTACAGGCTTGAGCCACCGCGCCCGGCCGACTCTGTCTCTTTAAAAAAAAAAAAAAAAAAAAAAAAAAAGCCCGGGTGGGAAGGATAACAGCTGCTCTAATACTGGGGGAAGGTATGAGAGGGAACAGGTCAGAATGAAGCCTGAGGCTGAATGGAGGAGCTTCAGGTGCTGCCACCCTCATAGGTGTCAACCCTAAGGAGACATAGCAGACTCATTAGTATGCCCAGTGATTTCTTGATTGAAGTTTTCTGTTAACTGCATCCTGAGGAGATTAATTTTTCAGGGTGTGGGATTGACGGGCATGTGAATTGTGGCCTCAACTCTTCTTCATATATGGGAAAGGGCCTGGATGGAAGTGCCACGTGTAGCTGGGTTTGTTGTTACAGGGCAGAGAGAAGGGGTGCATTGATTTCCCTCCAATTCCCTCAGGGAAGGGGGCTTTTTTCTTTTTTTTTGAGACGGAATCTCGCTCTGTCGCCCAGGCTGGAGTGCAGTGATGCGATCTCGGCTCACTGCAAGCTCCGCCTCCTGGGTTCACACCATTCTCCTGCCTCAGCCTCCCGAGTAGCTGGGACTACAGGCGCCCGCCACCAAGCCCGGCTAATTATTTTTTTGTATTTTTAGTAGAGAGGGGGTTTCACCGTGTTAGCCAGGATGGTCTCGATCTCCTGACCTCGTGAATCACCCTCCTCGGCCTCCCAAAGTGCTGGGATTACAGGCATGAGCCACCGCGCTCGGACGGAAGAGGGCCTTCTTTGGAAAACAGGTAAATGTTAGCAGGGTGGAAACCATCCCTGGCCCCTTTCAATTTTTTTTTTTTTTTTTTTTTTTGAGACAGTTTCGCTCTTGTCACCCAGGCTGGAGTGCAATGGCGTGAGCTTGGCTCACCTCAACCTCCGCCTCCCAGGTTCAAGCGATTCTCCTGCCTCAGCCTCCTGAGTAGCTGGGATTACAGGCATGCGCCACCATGCCCGGCTAATTTTGTATTTTTAGTAGAGACAGGGTTTCTCCATGTTGGTCAGGCTAGTCTCGAACTCCCGACCTCAGGTGATCCACCTGCCTTGGCCTCCCAAAGTGTTGGGATTATGGGCATGAGCCACCGCGCCCGGCCTCAAATTTTTTTTAAGTCCCAGACTGGTTTCCAGAGCTTTACTGTTGGGGACTCTGTTACCTCCCTAAAGGGACATAGCTTCATCTATGTATGTGGACACTTGTCACTGTGAACCGTTTTGCCCTGCGTGCAGCCAGCTGTGAGTGTGATAGAGGAGCACGAGCCCCATTTTTAGTGGCGAACGACTTTAAAATGGTTCTTTGAGGTGCTTTTCTTTTCCCCCCCACTTTTTATTTTTTTAGAGACGGAGACTTGCTGTGTTGCCCAGGCTGACCTTTAACTCCTGGACTCAAGTGATCCTCCGGCCTCCACCTCCTGACTAGCTGTAATTACAGGCGTGATCTGCTGTGCTAGCTCTTGGGGGTTTTTTAGGTTTTCTGTTGGCCACTGACAAGTCATGCCCCAGTGGCTCAGGAAGCAGGTGGCTGATGTGACAGTTGCTGCTCACCTGTTCCAGTGGGAGACTTGAGGGGGAGGGTCTGCTGTATGCGACCCAGCTTGCCCCGAAAGTCCCAGTAAAGGGGCACAGTGGATGTCTCATTGTGCCCAGGGAGCTGAAACTGGCCCTGTGATGATCAAATGTGATTCTGGCACAGCCTGGACTGGCTGGGCACCCGAAGGCCTTCCCCACCTCCTGGAGGCATCTCCTGGGTGCTCCCGCCTGTGGGAGTGGCTCTTGGCTTGCCCTTCCTCTTGGCTCTGCCCTTCCTCGATCTTCAAGGTTCTCATCCTATCCCTTTTGATCCTCGGCCTGAATCAGTTACTCAGGCCCTGGAGTCAGCGAGGCTTGAGGTGGGATTCTCTTCTGCATGACTTAACTCTTTGAACTCAGAATTCTGTTTTCCCCCCAGAATCTCCCTGACCTCCACCCCCCACCTCAGGAACCAGGGGCTGAACCCTAGCCCTGCTTGGCTTTGCCAAGCCTTGCTCTAGGGCTTGGTCAGCCTCGAGGAAGGGGGGTCTTTTTATGTTTATTTAAAAATTTATGTTTTAGGTTTGACTTTCTTAGAAGTGGAGGTCTTGCTGTTATCTCCCAGGCTGGTCCTGAACCCCTTGGCTCAAAGGATCTGCCTACTTCAGCCTCCCAAAGTGCTGGGATTATGGGTGTGAGCCACCACACCCGGCCCCTTTTTATATTTCTTTCTTTTTTTGAGGCGGAGTTTGGCTCTTGTTACCCAGCCTGGAGTGCAATGGCATGGTCTTGGCTTACCACAACCTCCGCTTCCTGGCTTCAAGTGATCCTCCTGCCTCAGCCTCCCGAGTAGCTTGGATTACAGACATGCGCCACTATGCCCAGCTAATTTTGTATTTTTAGTAGAGACGAGATTTCTCTGTGTTGGTCAGGCTGATCTCAAACTCCCAACCTCAGGTGATCCGCCTGCCTCAGCCTCCCAAAGTGCTGGGATTACAGGCTTGATTCATTGCGCCCTGCCCCCTCTACGTTTCTAACAGCACGTCCCAGCCGAGACCCTGGTGCTCACCCTTGCCTCTTCTCTTGCCCTCACCTGCACATCCATTCCATCAGCATGTCCAGAGAAATTAAAGTCATCAGACCGTGCCACTCCTGTGCCTGGAACATTCTAGCACCTCCCCACTGCACTGGATGCTCCTGGAGCCCCTTTACTGCGGCCCTCAAGGCCTATGACTTCTCCCCTACACCCCACTTGCAGCCGCACCCACTTGTCCTCCGAGGTATGATATGGAATATATTTGGTCTTTGTGCCACATGTCATAGGAGTGATAGGGGTGTCTTTTAAAATTCATAATGAGCCCCTTTTGATCACAGCTGAGTTTATGCTCATGAGGTGATTTAGGGTGGGGCTCCTAGATAGCCCAGGATGGGGCTGGTCACCAGAAAGACCAAGTGGTTAGAGGGTGGCATGCACAGAGGGGGTGGTGAAACTCTGCATCTCTTCCATCTGGTTGACTGCGAGTCATATCCATTATAATAAACCATTAATGGGAAGTGAAGTGCCTGCCTTAGTTCTGGGCGCTGCTTTAGCAAATCAATCAAATTGAGGAGGGGGCTGTGGGAATTCCCAGTTTATAGGTGGCTAGGCAGAAGCACTGGACCCTGGGATGTGCAAATGGCATTTGTAGTGGGAGCAGTCTTGTGAGGCAGGTCTTCTTTTCCTTTTAGAGACAGAGTGTCACTCTCTCAACCAGGCTGGAGTGCAGTGGTGCAGTCATAGCTCACTGCAGTGTCCAGCTCCTGGGCTCGTGTCATGCTCCTGAGTAGCTGGGACTACAGGTGCGCACCACTGCCAGGCTTAGCTAATTTTTACATTTTTTTTGTCAAGACACAGTGCTATGCTTCCCAGGCTGGTTTCAGACTCTTGGCCTCAAGCAGTCCTCCCTGAGCGCCGTGGTTAGGCGAGCCCACTGCATCTGGCCGATAAAGTCCTTAACTTGTGGGAGATAGGGTCTGAATTGAGTTAAATTATAGGACACCCAGCTGGTGTTTGGAGACTTGGAGAATTACTTGGAAAAGACCCATGCGTCTGGTCACAGAAGTGTTCTCTGTTGTGAGAGTATTTTCTCTGAGTTGGTTTTCTCTGAGTTGGTGTCAAAAGTGCTGTGTGAGAGTGTGGAGAAACGGAGTGTGGGCCGGGCGCTGTGGCTCACGCCTGTAATCCCAGCACTTTGGGAGGCTGAGGCGGGTGGATCAGCTGAGGTCAGGAGTTTGAGACCAGCCTGACCAACATGGAGAAACCCAGTCTACTAAAAATACAAAATTAGCTGGGTGTGTTGGCTCGTGCCTGCAATCCCAGATACTTGAAGGCTGAGGCAGGAGAATCGCTTGAACCCAGGAGGTAGAGGTTGCAGTGAGCCGAGATCGCACCATTGCACTCTAGCCTGGGCAAGAAGAGTGAAACTTCATCTTAAAAAAGAAAGAAAGAAAGAAAGAAAGAAATGGAGTGTTTTCCCACCCTCCCTGCTCCAGCCACACTGGCTGACTTGCTGTGCTTTGGAATATGCCAAGTGCAGTCACACCCCAGGGCCTCTGCACTTGCTGCTCCTCTGTGGTAAATAACCACATGATGCCCATGTCACTACAGATCTCCGCTCAGACATCATCACTAAGATGTCCCAGGCCACCATAGACGGAGTACCTGTCATCTGTTAACCCTGCGAACCCTCCTTGATTAGATTTATAGCACTCCCACCGTCTATGTGGCATTGTGTCTTTTTTTTTTTTTTCTCTTTGAGACAAGGTCTTGCTCTGTCACCCAGTGGGGAGTGCAGTGGTGCAGTCATAGCTCATGGCAGTCTGGACCTTCCCACCTCAGTCTTCCAGGTAGCTGGGACTACTGCTGCATGCCAGCTAATTTTTGTATTTTTAATAGAAACGAGGTTTCACCGCGTTGGCCAGGCTGGCCTCAAATTCCTGGCCTCAAGTGATCTACCTGTCTGAACCTCCCAAAGTGCTGGGATTACAGGTGTGAGCCACCGTGCCCACCCTGAGTACTTTTTTTATTTTTATTTTTTGGGGGAGGGGAGATGGAGTTTTGTTCTTGTTGCCCAGGCTGGAGTGCAATGGTGCGATCTTGGCTCTCTGCAACCTCCGCTTCCTGGGTTGAAGCGATTTCGATTTTCCCACCTCAGCCTCTGGAGTAGCTGGGATTACAGGTGTGCACCACCACGCTTGGCTAATTTTTGTTGTTGTTGTTGTTGAGACGGAGTCTCGCTCTGTCGCCCAGGCCGTAGTGCAGTGGCACAATCTCAGCTCACTGCATCCTCCGCCTCCTGGGTTCAAGCGATTCTCCTGCCCCAGCCTCCACACCAAGTAACTGGGATTACGGGCGCCCGCCACCGTGCCAGCTAATGTTTGTATTTTTACTAGAAATGAGGTTTCATCATGTTGGCCAGGCTGGTCTCAAACTCCTGACCTCAGGTGATCCACCTGCCTCGGCCTCCCCAAGTACTGGGATTACAGGCGTGAGCCACCGCACCTGGCCCTGAATACTTTTTTTTTATAACGCTTCCACTTCCTATGTGACATTGTTTTGTGTTTGGCTGTTTCTGTCACTCTGCTGTCCACTCCGCCAGGTAGGAACTATGTTGTTCTCTGCCAGATGCCCGGTGTTTGGAACCGACTTGGTGCATTCAGCGCTGTTAGTATTTGGAGGTAGTCATCAGTAAGTCCTCTGCTGTGGTGGTGGAGAGGGCCTGTCACGAGTGACACTGGGCAGGTGTGGATTCTGCATCTCCCTGCCCACTCTTGGCCTTTGCGTGCCCCTGTTGTGGGGACTCCTCTTGCCCTCTCCACACAGTGTCACTCATCGTGCTCAGTGTTGCGTATATAGCTGATAGCAGCAGACCCAGTGGTGGCGCAGGACATCCATCCAGTGGGCCTGGGCCAGCCTAAACAAAAGAATAGGGACTGGGCAAGTGGTTCACGCCTGTAATCCCAGCACTTTGGGAGGCCAAGGTGGATGGACCACCAGCTCAGGAGTTTGAGACTAGCCTGGCCAACATAGTGAAACCCCATCTCTACAAAAAATATGAAAATTAACTGGGCATGGTGGCATGCGCCTGTAGTCCCAGCTACTCGGGAGGCTGAGGCAGGAGAATTGCTTGAACTCGGGAGGCGGAGGTTGCAGTGAGCTGAGATCCGGCCACTGCACTCCAGCCTGGGCGACAGAGCGAGACTCCGTCTCAAAACAAAACAAAACAAAACAAAACAAAAAAAAACAATGGGGTTATTGGTGTTCCATAGGGAGCATGGGTCAGGATGGATTTGTAACACTTGATGCAGCTACTGTATGTGTATATTTTTGCTGGGTCACATTGTCCCATGGAGACATGGTCAGAAGAGCTTGACAAACATCCATCTAATTAATACATAGGATAGCATTTGCAAGCTTGCAGTGTAGACACCACACATCCCTGTGGGGTTAGAGGGCCCCTTAAGGCAGAGAACTGTCCTGGATGCTTTTAGGTCCTCTGTGTAGGTGCTCTTAAGTGGTTTTCTTTTTTTTCTTTTTTTTTTGGAGACGGATTCTTGCTCTGCAGCCAAGGCTGGAGTGCAGTGGCGTGATCTCGGCTCACTGCAAGCTCCGCCTATTGGGTTCACACCATTCTCCTGCCTCAGCCTCCCAAGTAGCTGGGACTACAGGTGCCTGCCACCACTCCCGGCTAATTTTTTGTATTTTTAGTAGGGACGGGGTTTCACCGTGTTAGCCAGGATGGTCTCGATCTCCTGACCTCGTGATCCGCCCACCTTGGCCTCCCAGAGTGCTGGGATTACAGGCGTGAGCCACTGCACCAGGCCAGCGGTTTTCAAGTGAATGAAAATAAAGGGGGAGATTTCAGCCAATAAAATCATACGTAATTTCCAGTGCTAAGAATAATACTTGGTAACAATTTGGCTCTTGTACCTTGTAAGTAGAATTGAGAAGACATTGTAATTTATCACCATTATATGATTTAGTTTCTGAAATGTATTCCCTTTTAAATGTAGGGCAGGGCTTTGCTACTTAATTATATTGCAAGTAAAATGCCACAGAGCAGTCAGCATTGGAGAAGTGCGGTTGCCTCACGAGGAACCCATTTCCACTCATTCTCTAAGACCACCACATATGTAATTTTAGGGTTCACAGATGAGTGCCCTGCACCATCAGGTCAGATGGGGGAGGTTTTCTTATAGACTACCGAGGGGAACATTTTGTTTTGTAGTTCACGCATAGTAAACGGGCTGGCTCTGCCGAAGCCATCCTGCCCATTGCTGCTGTTCTGCCTAAGCCCCTGCCATAACATGACGCCCATGTTCGTCTGCTGCTGAAATGTGTCCATGAACAAATTTCCCCAAGCCCCAAAAAACAAAATAGCAGATATCCTGGGGCCAAACGTAAATATAATGCTGGTTTCTCAGGCAAAGTGAAAACGACCACCATAATTCCAACAAACAGATTTCCAAGGGATCCCATTGCCTGTTAGCAACCTGCCGTGCCTGGGGCTGGTCACCGCAGTGCTTTAAAGACAAAAGCTAGGGGTGGCGTGAAAGAAGAGACCAGACCTCTTCCTCAAGCAGTCTGGTTCCACACTTGAACATCCACAGATGTTTCTATTTTAGATGATAATTTTGATGAAGTTGAAAGTAATGAGAACATGGTAGTCCTCACATCCTTTGATCTTTCTGTTTTATTTCCACAGAGACACTTCCTGGGCATCTCCTGTGGGTATTTATTTCATGGGTATTTTTCTGATTTAGGTTTTTTTTTTTTCTTGGAAGTTTTTCTTTAAAAATCTGAATATAAAAAGTAATAGATGGCTATTGTAAAAAATAAATAAAAAGCGCCAGACATCTGTGATATGGAAAGTGTAAGTTCCTCATCACATGCCATCAGAGAGAGCTACTGACTGTGCTGACAGCAGTTTGTTCATGTTTTCTTTTGGGTAATCTCTATGCATGGATTAACACGCATATATATGTGTGTGTGTGTGTGTGTATATATATATACATTTTTTTTTTGAGACAGAGTTTTGTTCTATTGCCCAGGCTGGAGAGCTGTGGTGCGCTCTTGGCTCACTGCAACCTCCGCCTGCTGGGTTCAAGTGATTCTCCTGCTTCCGCCTCCCAAGTAGCTGTGATTACAGGCACCCACCACCATACCCAGCTAATTTTTGTGTTTTTGTAGAGTTGGAGTTTCACTATGTTTGCCAGGCTGGTCTCAAACTCCTGAATCCAGGTGATCCGCTCGCCTTAGCTTCCCACAGTGCTGGAATTACAGCAGTGAGCCACCACGCCCGGCCATATGCATATATAGTTATTCTTTCTTTCTTTTTTTTTTTTTTTTGAGACAGGGTCTCACTCTGTCGCTCAGGTTGGAGTGCAGTGGCATGATCTCGGCTCACTGCAATCTCCGTCTCCTGGTTCAAGTGATTCTCGTGCCTCAGTCTCCCAAGTAGCTGGGGCTACAGGCGCATGCCATTATGCCTGGCTAACTTTTGTATTTGTACTAGAGACGGGGTTCTGTGTTGGTCAGGCTGGTCCCGAACTCTTGGCTTCAGGTGATCTGCCTGCCTCAGCCTCCCAAAGTGCTGGGATTATAGGCATTTGCCACCACACCCAGCCTCACTTTGTTTTTTTTTTTTTTTTTTTTGAGACTGAGTCTTCTCTGTTGCCAGGCTGGAGTGCAGTGGCACGATCTCAGCTCACTGCCACCTCCAGCTCCTGGGTTCAAGCAATCCTCTTGCCTCAGCCTCCCAAATAGCTGAGACTACAGACCAGCGTCACCACGCCCAGCTGATTTTTGTATTTTAGTAGAGGTGGGGTTTCACCGCGTTGGCCAGGATGATCTCAAACTCCTGACCTTGTGATCTGCCCACCTTGGCCTCCCAAAGTGCTGGGATTACAGGTGTGAGCCACCATGTCCGGCCTCTGAATTCTTTAATGGTGCCAGGACTTCTGCAGCATGGGTTGTGTGGGGGTTCTGATTGCTGGGCAATAGGAGCTTCTCAGGAGAAACTGAGGCAGTATAGCCACACCACTTCCAGACCTTTTGGCCCAGGGAAGCTGAGAGCTTATTTTTATCTCCTGTCCTCCTGGACGTTTGACTGAGTGTTTTAGATTTTTAGCTTTTAGATTTTCGTGCCTGAGTAGTTTCATTTCCGGTCATTCCTTCTGGCCACTGGCCTGGATTCCCAGGCTCTGTTTTCTCCTTGTGGAGGCCCCTGCAGCGCCCGATCCAAGGGCCGCACACATCTGGATTTGGCTCCCACACACATGTACTAACTATTCTCGCCCTTTTGGCCCCTGAATCCCCTTGTCCTTTGCTTTTTCCACCTGAGTAGGTGTGGCCTCCTGGTCTGCGATGAATTTCAGTGCTGCGTGAATTTCCCCTGCTAGTGACTTATCATTGAGGTCTCCATTGCAGGAGTCTAAGTGGCATCGTGTAAGACACCTTAGGGACAACCTTTGGGGACCCCAGGACTTTGCTGAAGATGCCAAATCCTTAGTTTCCTGTATAGAAGGGCAGGGATGATTGATGATGGGGGAAGAAGGGGTAGAGAGAGGGGTGTTCCTTGTCCTTAGACCTCTTTCCTGGCCGTGCTCGTTTGGGCTTCCCATGTAGGCATCTTGCTGGAGCAAGGTGCACCTGGCCCCACTCTCCATCTGGCTTCTACAGGGCTGGGCTCACACCGGTCCTTCAGGGAGGGTTAGCTGGCCAGGAGGAGTTTGTGGACTGAGAGCAACACCATGCTTATGGCTGTGGGAGCAAGGAGGGATAAGAGATGTTTGTGCGTCAGGCACTGTGGCTTGGGCTGGGTGCGGTGGCTCATGCCTGTAATCCCAGCAGTCTGGGAGGTTGAGGTGGGCGGATCACTTGAGCCCAGGTGTTTGAGACCAGCCTGGGCAACATGGTGAGACCTCATTTCTACAAAGAAATACAAAAATTAGCTGGGCATAGTGGCACGAGCCTGTAGTCCCAGCTACTTGGGAGGTTGAGCTGGGAGGATCACTTGAGCCCAGGAGTTCAAGGCTGTGAGCTGGGATGGCGCCACTGCACTCCAGCCTGGGAGACAGAGTGAGACCTTGTCTCAAAAAAAAAAGGGGGGGTTCAGGTGTGGTGGCTCACATCGGTAATCCTAGCACTTTGGGAGGCCAAGGCAGGCAGATTGCCTGAGCTCAGGAGTTCGAGACCAGCCTGGACCACACGGCAAAACCCCGTCTCTACTAAAATACAAAAAAATTAGCCGGGTGTGGCAGCCTGCGCCTGTAATCCCAGCTGCTCGGGAGGCTGAGGCAGGAGAATCGCTTGAACTCCAGAGGCGGAGGTTGCAGTGAGCCGAGATTGCGCCACTGCGCTAAGCCTGGGTGAGAGAGCAAGACTCTGTCTCCAAAATAAGCAAACAACCAAACAACAAAAGAATTGTTGGCAGCTGCCCAAATCTGTGTTCACTGATTGCCAGGGTGGGCGTGTCATGGCTGACAGCAGGTCCTGGATTGCACCTGGGGGTTTGCTGCTCTCCAGCCAGCCACTTCTGCCTGATGCGTCCCCAAAAGGGGAAGCCAGTCTGTTGTTCCTGAGCAGCACTTGGCAGGAGTGTTACTCGCGGTTTGTGCTGACGGGAGGCTGAGTTTCGGACTGGAGCTCTCAGGAGTGTCACTCATCTTATGGCTCAGGTTTTTTTTTTGTTTTTGGTTTTGGTTTTTTGAGACGAAATCTTGCTCTGTTGCCGAGGCTGGAGTGCAGTGGTGTGATCTCGGCTCACTGCAGCCTCCGTCTCTCGGGTTCAATCAGTTCTGCCCCAGCCTCTCGAGTAGCTGGCATTACAGGCATGCATCACTATACCTGGCTACTTTTTGTTTTTTTAGGTAGATACGGGGTTTTACCATGTTGGCTAGGCCAGTGTCGAACTTCTCACCTCAAGTGACCCGCCCACCTTGGCCTCCCAAAGTGCTGGGATTACAGGCGTGGGCGACCGTCCCCGGCCCATGGCTCAGTTTTCTCATTTCTGTTCAGGGAAGGGAGCCTCTGCTTCACATTTTGATAGGAGCGTCCGAGGACCTCATCCATGTGATGCTCCTAGTGTGATACTTTCACGTGCTAAGCAGCTGCTCAGTAAACCTGGGGAGAGATGGGCACCTTGATTTCACCAGCTGAGTAGCCGGCACTTCCTGCCGTGAGTGATCGTTTGATGTTTCAGCCTGTAGAGGAGGAGGTAGAGCCACAGGGAGGTTACCCGTGAGGCAGGTGGTACTGTGGCTTCACAGTCTATGTTCAGAGTGTGGGATGCATGGCAGTGAGTTCCACTGTGGCCTTGGCCTTGTGACCTGAACTCTTTCACTGCCCTGCTGTGTGGCCTCTGAGCCTCAGGGACTCATCTGTCAGCAGGACCACTGTAGTCCCTGTACTAGTGTGGCGGGGAGGGCCCAGTGGCTGAGTCTCAGTTGTTACTGTCAGGTAGGCTGAGGCCCCTACCTCCTGGCTACATCTTCCTTCCTTGTCATTTCTTTGTGACTGAGACATCCTCAGCAGTTGTAAATCTCTGGGAGGGGAAGGCAAGCCACAGTGCCCCCTGGATTTGCAAATATCCCTTCGCTTCCTCTGTCATGACCTTGGGATAGACGAGAGTTTCTTAAATAGGACTGCAGAAATGTTAAACCTCAAAGACCAAACTTGATGAACTGGCCTTCGTTAGAATTAAGAGCTTCTTTCTTTCTTTTTTTTTTTTTTTGATATGGAGGTTTACTCTTGTTGCCCAGGCTGGAGTACAATGGCACAGTGTCGGCTCACTGCAACTTCCACCTACCGGGTTCAAGCAATTCTTCTGCCTCAGCCTACCAAGTAGCTGGGATTACAGGCACGCGCCACCACGCCTGGGTAATTTTTGTATTTTTAGTAGAGACAGGGTTTCACCATTTTGGTCAGGCTGGTCTCGAACGCCTGACCTCATGATCTGCCTGCCTCGGCCTCCCAAAGTGCTGGGATTACAGGTGTGAGCCACCACACCCGGCTGATACTTTCTACTTTTTAAAAGTGGATACCGGCCACATACATGGTGGGTCACGCCTGTAATCCCAGCACTTCTGGAGGCTGAGGCGGGCAGATCACTTGAGATCAGGAGTTCAAGACCAGCCTGGCCAACATGGCAAAACCCTGTCTCTACTAAAAATACAAAAAAAAAAAAAAAGAAAAAAAGAAAAAGCCAGTTATGGTGGCGCGCGCCTGTAATCCCAGCTACTTGGGAAGCTGAGGCAGATAATTGCTTGAACCTAGGAGGTGGAGGTTGCACTGAGCCGAGATCATGCCACTGTACTCCAGCTTGGGTGATGGAGCGAGACTCTGTCTCTAAATAAATAAATAGATAGATATCTCAGTAGCCAGTAAGCATACGGAAAGGTGCTCAGTGCCATTAATTGTGAGGGACATGCAAATGAAGACCATAAAAAGATGCAATTGGACATTGATGAGAATGTTAAAAGTTGTAAAGACTGACAGCAAGTTTTGGGGTTGATGAAGAGCAACTGGGATGCTGTCCCTGTTTCGGAGGTGGGACCATGTGTGTAGATGATACGACTATTTTGGAAAACTAGCAAAGCTAAGTTTATGCTTCCCTTATAACCACCAGTTTCATTCTTGTACACCCGGGAAGAACCAATGTCAGTGTCCACCAAATGACTCTCATAGCAGCTTGATTTGTGCTGACCAGAACCTGGTTGAGTACAATGTCTATGAAAATGACAGTGCTCAGATAAAAAGAATGGATGACTGTCCCAGACATGGTGACCCTGTGATTGTCTTTTTTTTTTTTGAGACAGGTTCTTTCTGTGTTGCCCACGATCATGGCTCACTGCAGCCATGACCTCCTGGGCTCAAGCAGTTCTCCCTACTCAGCCTCCCGAGTACCAGCTAATTAAAAAAAAAAAAACAAACTTGTAGAGACGGGGTCTTGCTATGTTGCCTAGGCTGGTCCTGAATTCCTGGACTCAAGTGATCCTTCTGCCTCGGCCTCCCAAAGTGCTGGGATTATAGGTATGACTCATTGCTCCCAACATTACATTATTTATATAGTTTATAAATTAGGTATCATAAGTATATACTATATATCATGTAATATATATATTATAGGTGTGACCCACCACACCTGTCATTTTATTGGAAGTGCAGTAACAAGTGAAAGGAAGCTACAGTGGTAGTCAAAATAGTGGTTTCCCTGGGAGAGTGGTATTGACTAGGAGGGGCTCAAGAATGCCTTCTGGAATGTCGGGAGGGATATCTGACGCAGTGTTCTTGAAGCTGTTCACCTGTAATTCTGCGATCAGGGCGCGTACAAGTCAGTGAGAGTAAGCAGAATCACATGCTGCTGCCCTCAGTACTGAGCTGAGGACATGGAGTAGCTCCACGGCTCTCCACTTGGTGCTGCAGGTTGGCCAGTGCTTGTTCAAGTGCAGGCACCAGCAACTTCATCACATGCTTTGGCATTGGGTGATACTGCTGGGGATGGCTTTGCATCATGCCCAGGCTATTTGGATCCCCTTTTCTGTCACTCCACACGTGTCTGAGCTTTCAATCCAGAAAGGAATTTGCGGATGCCGGTGGCACACGCGTTCCTGCTTCACTGCAGTCTGACTCTAGAGGCAGCATTTTCAGGAGCAGACGCCATTCTAACAAGCTTCTGTGAAACCCCTGTTTCTAAACAGCAGACTTGCCATATTCGGGCACAAAATGGTTTTTTGAGGCAGCACCTTCGGTGTTCTCTGTGTGTCTGTTGATGAAGTTAGCACTGCTGTGAGTCGGAGCTCTTCCTGGAGTACTGTGATGGCATCGCATGATTTGATGGAAGGGAGAGGGAAGAAGTTCTAATGCTGAGTGTAAAGTATGATTAGGAGATCTGGGGGTGGTGGCATACATCTGTAGTCCCAGCTACTCGGGAGACTGAGGCACGAGAATTGCTTGAACCCTGGGGACAGAGGTTGCAGTGAGCAGAGATCACATCACTGTACTCCAGCCTGGGCGACAGAGCGAGACTCTGTCTCAAAAAAAAAATGTACAATGAGGAGAGCTATAATTTCAGTCACTTCCCAGTGTACACTCATTGGCTTGTCCGCCATTAGAGAGGGAAAAGATGGTTTGCCCTTAATGACCTGGATCTTTTTTTCTTTTTCCTGTGAGACAGCATCTCGCCCTTTTGCCCAGGCTAGAGTGCAGTGCGCAGTCATGGTTCACTGCAGTCTCAAGCTCCTGGACTCAGATAACCCTCCCACCTCAGCCTCCCGAGTAGCTGGAGCTATAGGCATGTGTCACCAAGCGCGGCTAATTTTTGTATTTTTTGTAGAGATGAAGTTTTGCCATGTTGCCCAGGCTGATCTCGAATTTCTGGGTTCAGGCCACCCCCCTGCCTTGGCCTCCCAAAGTGCTGGGATTGCAGGCTTGCTCGATTGTATTTTGCTGTCAGTTTCAGTTTATTTGACTTAGAATACAGACCTTCAAGTGAGGAAGAAGCTATAGGTCCCTGAATATCACAGGATCTGTGAAGTATGTGGCAGTCCTGTTGTCCCTTTTCCTACCTCATTGCAACACTCTTTGGGCCTGAGAAGCCTATGGGGACAAAAGGCCCAGAGGGAAGCGCCAAGGAGCCAATGCCTCCCCGCTGCCCTGGCCATGCCCACGTTGCTGGGCTTCCCACCTATATATAGAGGCAGCTGCAGGCGCATCCTCCCTGAAGACACACCCGCGGACCAGAGGCTTCAGGCTCCAAAATCAGCATCTTAGTAACGTAAACACAAGGTTCAGACTGTTGTCACATGGCAGAGGTGAGGGCGGCATCTCATAATCAGACAGTCCTGTTTCTGTAGCAGAATGTGTGAATATCCACATGGAGAGTCAGGTCAGATTTTGCCTCCAGATGAATTTCCTCGCAGTAACACATTTAGATTTTTTTATGTCAGGGTTCATCTTTTCAGGGTTCGCTGGAGTGCCAGTCACTGGTTCCTCCCCTGCTGAGTTTCCTGGTCCTCTCTCCTGCTGTTCGCCATGAAAGTGGAATGAGGTCGTTTTGAGCCTTCCGTCTCTTGTCTAAGAATATATCCCTATGGGTGGGTGCAGTGTCTGACACCCGTAATTCCAGCACTTTGGGAAGTCCAGGCTGGAGGATCGCTTGAGCCAGGATCAACAAGAGTTTGAGACCAGCCTGGGTAACATAGAGAGACCCCGTCTCTACAAAAAATTAAGAAAAATTAGCCAGGCATGGAGATACACTCCTATGGTCCCAGCTACTCTGGAGGCTGAGGCAGGAGGATGGCTTGAGCCCCTGAGGTCAAGGCTGCAGTGGGCTATGCTGGCTCCCCTGCACTCCAGCTTGGGTGATAGTGTGAGACTCTGTATACAAAACAAAACAAAAACCCCTACCTTTCAAATTAAACTTTTTCCCCGAGATTACCTAATACAATGTAATTTTTTACCAGGAACGGTGGCTCACACCTGTAATCCCATAACTTTGGGATGCCAAGGCAGGTGGATCACCTGAAGGTCAGACATTCGAGACCAGCCTGGCCAATATGGTGAAACCCCGTCTCTACTAAAAATAAAAAAATTGGCCAGGCGCGGTGGCTCACGCCTGTAATCCCAGTACTTTGGGAGGTTGAGGCGGGTGGATCACGAGGTCAGGAGTTCAAGACCAGCCTGAATAACATGGTGAAAGCCCATCTCTATTAAAAATAGAAAAATTAGCCAAGCATGGTGGTGCGCACCTGTAATCCCAACTACTCAGGAGGCTGAGGCAGGAGAATCGCTTGAACCTGGGAGGCAGAGGTTGCAGGGAGCCAAGATCATGCCGTTGCACTCCAGCCTGGGGAACAAGAGCGAAACTTCGTCTCAAAAACATAAATAAAACAAAAAATAGAACTTTTTCTTTTTTTTTTTTTTTGAGACAGTGTCTTGCTCTGTCACCCAGTCTGGAGATCTCAGCTCACCGCAAGCTACTTCTCCTGGGTTCATGCCATTCTTCTGGCTCAGCCTCCAGAGTAGCTGGGACTACAGGTGCCCACCACCACGCCCGGCTAAGTTTTTTTGTATTTTTAGTGGAGATGGGGTTTCACTGTGTTAGCCAGGATGATCTCGATCTCCTGACCTCGTGATCTGCCCGCCTTGGCATCCCAAAGTGCTGGGATTACAGGCTTGAGCCACCGCGCCCGGCCAAAAAATAGAACTTTTTAAATCAAGAGAATTAAAAATGTTCCTACACGTCTTACAGAATTTATCCTTAGAACCAGAAGTATGCTGGAGAGTTCAGGGGCAAAGAGATTCATTCCAAAAGGCACCTGAAACAAAAGACAGATTTGCGACATGCTTAACCAGAGAGGGGCTATCAAAAAACCCAGGGTGTCAGAGCCAGGAAATGCAGTGTAGCTGTTAGAATTTGTGTTTTAAAGACTATTAAATGATAAGAATTGCCACAGGTAAGATTATATGAAGGAGAGCCTAGAATATATTGAGAAGTTCCACAGAGCGTGTGTGCGTCTTCAGCCAGCGAGGACCTTCAGCCAATGAGGCGGGGAAGCCTCTTTACAGACACAAGTATCTTTCCTCTCCCACGTGTCCCTGGGTGGTTGGAGGACATCTCCTGATGCATATTAGCATCTAAAGGAAAAGGTGACGTTTCTAAGTGTCAGGGACCAAAAAGGGCCATTATTTGTGTCATCCTTTAAATTATCCTTTTTAAATTAAGTTCATTTATTTTAAGGGAAACTTGGTCTTACTACTTTCAGCGGAAAACCAGCAGAATTTGCCATAAATATTTGTTTTGGCTGAATTGATGGCATTTCAGTCAGAGGCTGTTTTTTTTTTTTTCCTGAGACAGAGTCTCACTCTGTTGCCCAGGTGGGAGTGCAGGGGTGTGATCTGGGTTCATTGAGACCTCTGCCTCCCAAGTTCAAGCGATTCTCCCGCCTCAGCCTCCTGAGTAGCTGGGACCACAGGCGTGTGCCACCATGTCCGGCTGATTTTCGTATTTTTTTTTTTTTTTTTTTTTTTGAGACAGAGTCTTACTCTATCGCCCAGGCGGAGTGCAGTGGCGCGATCTCGGCTCACTGCAAGCTCCACCTCCCGGGTTCACGCCATTCTCCTGCCTCAGCCTCCCGAGTAGCTGGGACTACAGGCGCCCGCCACTTCGCCCGGCTAGTTTTTTGTATTTCTTAGTAGAGACGGGGTTTCACCGTGTTAGCCAGGATGGTCTCGATCTCCTGACCTCGTGATCCGCCCGTCTCGGCCTCCCAAAGTGCTGGGATTACAGGCTTGAGCCACCGCGCCCGGCCTGATTTTCGTATTTTTAGTAGAGACGGGGTTTGCCTGGTTGGCCAGACTGGTCTTGAACTCCTGACCTCAAATTATCTGCCTGCCTTGCCCTCCCAAAGTGCTGGGATTACAGGTGTGAGCCACCGCACCCGGGCAGTCAGAGGCTGTTTGAGCCATAGTCCTGCTCTTTCTGTTAGGAAGATAAGCAAGTGGAGAGCAGTGTGAAGGGTAGACCAGCACCCCGGTGAGACATTCTCTGTCGTGATCAGGAATATGGCAGGAGACCCTGAAGGTCCCTGTGGGACAGTGCTTGTCTGTGAGCGTGGCCCACCTGTGCCTGAGATGTTGCACTTCCTCTGAGAGTGGTCATGAAGAAAAGGTTCGAGTGACTGGGGTGAAAGGTGCTGGCTTCCTGTCGGAAGGAGATTCTGATGTCCCTTGCTATCCCTGTCCTGCCTTACCCTGGGTCGTGAACCCCAGACTGACTGGGACTTTCTGCCAGCAGGAGGCCACGGTCTGCAGCTCCCGTGAAGATGTCCACTCCAGACCCACCCCTGGGTGGAACTCCTCGGCCGGGTCCTTCCCCGGGCCCTGGCCCTTCCCCTGGAGCCATGCTGGGCCCTAGCCCGGGTCCCTCGCCGGGCTCCGCCCACAGCATGATGGGGCCCAGCCCGGGGCCGCCCTCAGCAGGACACCCCATCCCCACCCAGGGACCTGGAGGGTACCCTCAGGACAACATGCACCAGATGCACAAGGTAGGGGCCCCTGCCCCCTAGGGCTGCAGGCAGCCTCTGGACCGAGGGCCTTACTCAGAGGACGGGGGGGAAGCCTTCTTGTTGGAGGTGGCATGCCTTGGCTCAGCCCCCTATGCCGGGGCCCATGGCCGTGAACAGAGGGGTCAGCTCATCGGACTCCAGCCTGTGCTGGCGCATGATCTGGGCCTGAGCAGCACATCGTGGCCCCCGCGGACACCTGCCCCACCGTTTCCGCTCCCTTGCTTTCTGCGTGGGAGATTTGGGAATATCACTCCAAAGTTTTCTTTTGGTAATGAAGAAAAACATCCAAATTACTAAAAAGGCTTTTAGCCACGTCGTTTCCCCCGTTCTGGCTGTCGAGCTCACCTGTGCCGCTCGCAGAGCCGAGCAGCGGGTTTCCTTTTCTCCGAGGCGTGCCCCTCAGCCACTCTCTTTACCACTCACCGGCGCTGAGCAGGACCTTCAGTCAGCGAGGCGGAGAAGCCTCTGTATGGTCACAAGTCTCTTGTGTGTGTCCCTGGGCATGGTTAGAGGACATATTCTCTTATACATACAACATCTGAAAGAAAAGGTCGTATTAGTATCCGTAAGAAAAGTGATGTTTCTAAGTGTCGGGGCCACAGGAGGTCCCGGGTGGTGGAAGATGAGGATTGCCTGGCCACAGTCTCCCAGGTGCTCGTGCTCCACTGGGTGACATTTATTTTGTGTACCTGTCTTGAGGCCTAAGTAGGTGTCAGAACCCTGCCTTAGAGCCGAGCCGTGTAGTAACGCTGGGGACTGGGGAGATGCATGTTGTCGTAGGTGGCCATTCTCAGTGCCCTCGAGCTTCTCTTGGGCAGCGCATAGCTGCGCCACCACCTCACGTTCCACATGCTCACCCTACCTTGTCATGGTCCCTCTCGCAGCCCATGGAGTCCATGCACGAGAAGGGCATGTCGGACGACCCGCGCTACAACCAGATGAAAGGAATGGGGATGCGGTCAGGGGGCCACGCTGGGATGGGGCCCCCGCCCAGCCCCATGGACCAGCACTCCCAAGGTACCAAACTGCGTTCCTTCCTGTCTTGTGTTTGTCATACACCAGAGTCCTCAGATCATTTTCTTCCCCTGGGTTCCCACAGGATGGATTCTGGGAGTACCTAGGATGATTTAGCCGGGTGGGTGGCCTGCCACAGAGGGCTGTCTGGCGTGGCATGGCTGGTGCTCTGTTCTGGCCACCTCGTCTTGGAGCAGCCCCAGAAGGGGAAGTGCTGGTTGGGGGGCAGACCGTATTCAGCATGGGTGATAGAGGACGGCTGTGCAGGGCAGCAGCCCCATGCCACCGAGGAACTTACTGAAAATACAGATTCCTAGGGCCTGGGACTCTGCTTTAATGAGCCCAGCAGGTGCCTTTTCTGTATGAGGACAATTGAGAAGTGATATGGTGGGTGACTTGCCAAGTTCTTGCTGTCATCAGGGGTGGGAAGCTCAGGGGCTCCACTGGGAATGGAAATGTTGGGGGTGGGCCTGGCCAGCCCGAAGATGTGGACCTCACCTGTGGACAGGCAGGCGGAGGCCGGGAGAGAGCCGTGATTTCACGCACAGGTTCTCAGCATTAACCAGCAGCACTTTACTGAGACGTGGGTTAAACCAAATCCACCATGCCGGCTACTGGGCTGAGGTGCCTCCAGCGCGTGCCCTCCAGGTGCCCCTGATTGACTCAAGAAGGATGCCATTTGGCCGTGCCCTGTCTCAGAGTATGAGCTGGTGTAGGGAAGAAGTTGTAAAAATCACAGACGTACGCTGCCTAGTGACCAGTGGGCTGGCCTTTCTCTGCAGGTTACCCCTCGCCCCTGGGTGGCTCTGAGCATGCCTCTAGTCCAGTTCCAGCCAGTGGTCCGTCTTCAGGCCCCCAGATGTCTTCCGGACCAGGAGGGGCACCGCTGGATGGTGCTGACCCCCAGGCCTTGGGGCAGCAGAACCGGGGCCCAACCCCATTTAACCAGAACCAGCTGCACCAGCTCAGAGCTCAGATCATGGCCTACAAGATGCTGGCCAGGGGGCAGCCCCTCCCCGACCACCTGCAGATGGCGGTGCAGGGCAAGCGGCCAATGCCTGGGATGCAGCAGCAGATGCCAACGCTACCTCCACCCTCGGTGTCCGCAACAGGACCTGGCCCTGGCCCTGGCCCTGGCCCTGGTCCCGGCCCGGCACCTCCAAATTACAGCAGGCCTCATGGTAAGGCTGGCTGCCCTGGCCCTCAGGTGTCTCAGAGCGAATGGCTGGGGCGTGGGTGGAGGAGTGGACAGACTG
This sequence comes from Papio anubis, assembly GCF_008728515.1. NCBI lineage: Eukaryota > Metazoa > Chordata > Mammalia > Primates > Cercopithecidae > Papio > Papio anubis. The sequence goes on along the minus strand of NC_044995.1, from coordinate 40,873,847 downwards.
GGCTCTGCTGCCAACTGGGTTCCCCGGTTTGGGATTGCACGGGCCCATGCTGCACTTCTGGGTGCTCGGGTGGTGGGGGCAGCTGTCCTGCTAAATGCTGCTTCCCCAGCTCCCTGCTTTCCCTGGGGGTGCTGGTTAATAGTTGTATCTGCTGTGTCCCCTGAGGCCAGGGCTGCCCACGGGGCTGGGCACAGGCATAAACCTGAGGAGCACTATTTTCTCTTTTGTTTGTTTCTCCCTACGTGTAGGTATGGGAGGGCCCAACATGCCCCCCCCAGGACCCTCAGGCGTGCCCCCTGGGATGCCGGGCCAGCCTCCTGGAGGGCCTCCCAAACCCTGGCCTGAAGGTGAGCTCCCTCTTCTATGGTGGTGCACCCATGCCCTGACTCCCCGTTGCAAGCTTGGGTGGCGCAGGCCTTGAGATGAACCCTGGCAGGGAGAAAGGGCCAAGGTGGCCAGCCCGAACCGCAGCTTGTACTTTTCTTGTGGTGGTCCCCGGGTCTCCCCTGTAGCCAGTCAGTTCCCAGTGACTGTCGTTTTATCCCATCCCTCGTGGTCTTCACCCAGTCCCTGAGCCCTGTATATGTGGTTGCTCAGTAAGTGCTGCAGGCTCCCATCTGGTGGGCTCAAAGAGGCAGTGGGATTCATTACCCACCCTCTTGGAGCCTGAGGTTTAGCGATGGGCATTGAAGAGCAAATTGCTTCCATTGGATTTAGCACTGGGAGGAGACGACAGGAAATGCTGCTGTAGAGCCACAGACAGAACACAGAAGCCTCAGGGGTGTGGGGCTGGCCCCAGTGAAGGGTGTGAGGGACAAGGGTGAGGCTGAGATCTGGAGGAGGTTGGAGCCCAAGGCGGGTGTGAGGGACACCCCTAGGTGAGAGGTGGGAGATGGGCGGGGTCTGCCTGTCCCCAGGGCCTCGAGCAGCCCAGCAGCTTTCTGTTTCCAGCCTGGATGGGCCCCAGAGCTCAACACGATGCCCTGGCCCCTTGCCTCCTCCCAGGACCCATGGCGAATGCTGCTGCCCCTACGAGCACCCCTCAGAAACTGATCCCCCCGCAGCCAACGGGTCGCCCTTCCCCTGCGCCCCCTGCCGTCCCACCCGCCGCCTCGCCTGTGATGCCACCCCAGACCCAGTCCCCCGGGCAGCCGGCCCAGCCCGCACCCATGGTGCCGCTGCACCAGAAGCAGAGCCGCATCACCCCCATCCAGAAGCCGCGGGGCCTCGACCCTGTGGAGATCCTGCAGGAGCGCGAGTACAGGTGAGGGTGTGGTTCCCAAGGTCACTACTTTCTGTCCCCTATGTCCCCCTGGGGAAGCCACTCAACTTTCTCCCCCGCCTTAGGAAACAGTGCCCTGTGCCCACCGCTGCCACTTGGCCTATACCTCCTTCCTCACCTCCCTGCTCCCACTCTGGCTGCGGTCTGTTTCCCACACAACAGTCTGAATTCTCTTTTTTTTGAGATGGAATTTCACTCTTGTTGCCCACGCTGGAGTGTAATGGCGCGATCTCAGCTCACCACAACTTCCATCTCCCGGTTTCAAGCGATTCTTCTGCCTCAGTCTCCCAAGTAGCTGGGATTATAGGCATGCGCCACTGCGCCTGGCCAATTTTATATTTTTTTAGTAGAGACAGGGTTTCTCCATGTTGGTCAGGCTGGTCTCAAACTCCTGACCTCAGGTGATCTGCCTGCCTTGGCCCCCCAAAGGGCTGGGATTATAGGCGTGAGCCACGTCGCCTGGCCTGAATTCTCTTTTCACGATTGATTGACGTCAGATCTACTCCCTGGATTAAAACCTGCCTGTAACTCCAATTATCTGCCCAATAATCTTTGCCTTATGTCCACTCCTGCCCAGCATCCTTCCTCACCCACCCCACTCTCTCTGTTCCTCTTCTCATTTATTTAATAAGTTAGGCTTTTTCATGCCCCAGGAACTTTGCACAGGCCGTGCTGGCTCCTTCTACTCATTCAGGCCTCATTGCTGGGATTCCCTCCTTATGGAGGCCCTTCCCGTCACTTCCAGCCACTCTCTGGAATTGCAGTGGTTATTTTATTTTTTTAAATCTCCGTTATGGACTGTTTTTTCTAATGAGGCTGAGAGTTCCTTGACTTGTTGATCTTGTTTAGTGGTAAGGCCCTGCGCTCAAAATGGTCCCTGGCATACAGTTGGTGCTCAATGAGTATGTGCGGAAAGACTGATTAAGAGGATTAGTTCACATAACCTTCCTATGTAACCTTTGTAATCTTCAGACCACACCTCTAGGGTCTCTCCAAGGGGTCGCCTCAGTTTTGAGATGAGAATGCTGAGGTGTGCAGGTGAAGTAGATTCTCACGGCCCTGCGCCTCATCCATGCCAGGGCTGCATGAAAACCCCAGCCCACCTGATGCCAGAACCTGGCTCACACCACTGAACAGGCACGAACTGGGCGCGCCTATCAGGAATCTTGTTTGCTGCCCTCTGAGGCCCGGTCCTGAAGAGTGTCCCTGGCTGCCTCCCTCTCTGCTCTGCCCTGCGGCCAGCATCCTCTTCTGAGGCATCTCTTGCCTCATGACCAGCACCCTCCTTCCTCGAGGGATGGGTCCCCTGCAGCTCCAGCTATAACCGGGTGCCCTGGCAAGCCTCTCACTGCCTTTGCTCCTTCTCTTCTCTGCTCCCAGGCTGCAGGCTCGCATTGCACACCGAATTCAGGAACTTGAAAACCTTCCCGGGTCCCTGGCCGGGGATTTGCGAACCAAAGCGACCATTGAGCTCAAGGCCCTCAGGCTGCTGAACTTTCAGAGGCAGGTGGGTGCCGGCACGGCCGCAGCTTTCCAAAAAGGGCCTTTGTCACCAACACTGCTGTTAAGCCTCCAAGTATGGCTTGCTGGGCTAGTATTACACCTGCCTGGGCTGTGAAAAGCAGCTGTGGCCACCCATGGGCACTCATTCACTGCAGAACCTTCCTCTTGCGTCCTGCACAGTGCTGGAGACATGGACCTCTCTACCCTAAAGCACTTGCCTCTTGAAGCAGACTTGCAAGGGCTTCTTTCTTCCTTTTCTTTTCCTCCCTTTCCCTTTTTTTTTTTTTTTTGGGAAACAGTCTTGCTCTATCACCCAGGCTGGAGTGCAGTGGCACAATCTCTGCTCACTGCAGCCTCCGCTTCCTGGGATCAAGCAATTCTCCTGCCTCAGCCTCTCAAGTAGCTGGGATTACAAGTGTGTGCTGCCATGCGTAATTTTTATATTTTTAGTAGAGACAAGGTTTCACCATATCGGCCAGGGTGATCTCAAACTCCTGACCTCAAATGATCTGCCTGCCTCGGCCTCCCAAAGTGCTGGGATTACAGGCATGAGCCACCATGTGCTGTCCCGCATGGGTCTATTTCTGAGTGTACTGTTCTTAGTGAGACCCTGGAGTGCAGTGGAGAGATCACAGCTCACTGCAAACTTGACCTCCCAGGCTCATGTCATCCTCCCACTTCAGCCTCCTGAGTAGCTGGGAGTATAGGCGTGCACCATTACACCTGGCGAATTCTTCCTTTTTTTGAAACAGAGTTTCACTCTGTTGCCCAGACTGGAGTGCAATGATGCTGTCTCGCCCCACTGCAGCCTCTGGCTCTGTGGTTCAAGTGATTTTCCTGTCTCAGCCACTGAGTAGCTGGGATTACAGGTGTGCACCACCATGCTGGGGTTATTTTTTTTATTTTTTTATTTTTGAGACAGAGTCTCACTCTAGCCCAGGCTGAAGTGCAGTGGCACGATCTTGGCTCACTGCAACCTCTGCCTTCCAGGTTCAAGTGATTCTCCCACCTCAGCCTCCCGAGTAGCTGGGATTACAGGCACATGCCACCACGCCTGGCTAATTTTTGTATTTTTAGAGACAGTGTTTCACCATGTTGGCCAAGCTGGTCTCGAACTCCTGACCTCAGGTGTTCCTCCTGCCTTGGCCTCCCAAAGTGCTGGGATTACAGGCGTGAGCCACCACTCTGGTTTTTGTGTTTTTAGTAGACTCAGGGTTTCTCCATGTTGCCCAGGCTGCTCTCGAACTCCTGAGCTCAAGCCATCCACCTGCCTTGGCCTCCCAAAGTGCTGGGATTATAGGCATGAGCCATTGCTCCTGGGCACCTAGTTAATTTTTCGGTTAGTTTTTGTAGAGGTGAAGTCTCACCATGTTGCCCAGGTTGGTCTCAAACTCCTGGGCTTGAGCAGTCCTCCCACCTTGGCTTCCCAAAGTGTTGAGATTACTGGTGTTAAGCCACACACCCAGCCAAGGGTGCTGTACTTCTGAATGACTCCTAAGAAGCTGTGTGTGTGGTAGAGGGGGGCAAGCTGGAGGTCCGAGAGGACCCACTGGCTGGGTGTCCAGAAGTGATCACCTTCTGTCCTGTGCTCGCCCTGCCCGGAGGCACCTATTAGATGTCCCCTGCACACACGGACTGGGTGTGTAAGGCACTTAAAATGCTCCTTTAGCGGTGTAGCATGTGACGTCATCATGCGTGTTCGTCATTGTGGATGCCACAGAGCTGTGCAGCGCGTGGGCTTGTCCTCTTCCCTCCTACAGCTGCGCCAGGAGGTGGTGGTGTGCATGCGGAGGGACACAGCGCTGGAGACAGCCCTCAATGCTAAGGCCTACAAGCGCAGCAAGCGCCAGTCCCTGCGCGAGGCCCGCATCACCGAGAAGCTAGAGAAGCAGCAGAAGATTGAGCAGGAGCGCAAGCGCCGGCAGAAGCACCAGGTACACCCCGGTGGCCCCAAGGCCCTGCAGCCCACTCATCTGGCTGCCTTGCTTGTCCCAGCGGTTGTCATGGGGCTGTGTTTGCTTTGTTCCTAAACATGCTGCTTGTCTCTCTCTTTTGCTCATCGTAACAGTATTCTAGGCACTGAGAACGTATTGGTGTAAAAACCCAATGGTAGGGAGAAGATAGTGATCAAATCCCTGCGTAGCATGTCTGGAAGGTGATAGGGCACAAAGAAAAATCAAGCTGGGATAGAGAGAAAGGAAAGGGCTGTTGTAGACCTGATGTTGGGGGAGTTCTTTCTTTTGGAGGTGACATCTGGGCAGACCCCCAAGGGAGGGAGCCACACAGATCTGTGGAAAGAGCTTTCTGGGAAAAGGAGAAGGTGCAAGGGCCCTGGGGCTGGAATGTGCCTATGTTTTCTATGGAAAGTAAGGACCTGCATGTAGCCAGAGTATAGTGAGTGGCGGGGTGAGCTGAAGGAGGGAGGGCAGGGAGGTGACGGGCAGGTGATGCAGGACCTTGTGAGCTGCAGGGAGGATCTGGGCTGTCGCTCTGAGTGAAGTGGGAGCCATAGAGGGTTCTGGGCAGCACAGGGACTGATCTGACTCAGGGTTTCCCAGGATGAGTCAATAAGATGGAAATCTTCAAATCTAAAGTCAAGTAAGGATTTGGGGATGATTGTGCTGATTTGGTCATTTATAGATTTTCTAGAGATTTTCTGTCATTTATATCTTACTTGTGTAGTGTAAAATAATCTAGACAATCAGCACAGCAATCTCTGTTAACATTTTTTTTTTTTTGAGATGGAGTCTCGCTCTGTCGCCCAGGCTGGAGTGCAGTGGTGCAATCTTGGCTCACTGCAACCTCCGTCTCCTGGGTTCAAGCAATTCTCCTGCCTCAGCCCACTGAGTAGCTGGGATTATAGGCACCTGCCACCATGCCTGACTAACATGTTTTTTGTATTTTTAGTAGAGATGGAGTTTCACCGTGTTGGTCAGGCTGGTTTTGAACTCCTGACCTCAAGTGATCCGTCCACCTTGGCCTCCCAAAGTGCTGAGATTGCAGGCATGATCCACTATGCCTGGTCAACATTTTTTTTTTTTTTTTTTTGAGACGGAGTTTCACTCTTGTCATCTGGGCTGGAGTGCAATGGTGCGATCTTGGCTCACTGCAACCTCTGCCTCCTGGGTTCAAGGGATTCTCCTGCCTCAGCCTCCTGAGTAGTTGGGATTACAGGTGTACGCCACCACACCTGGCTAATTTTTCTTTTTTTTGAGACAGAGTTTCACTCTTGTTGCCCAGGCTGGAGTGCAGTGGTGCGATCTCGGCTCACCACAACCTCTGCCTCCTGGGTTCAAGCGATTTTCCTGCCTCAGCTCCCCAAGTAGCTGGGACTACAGGCACTTGCCACCATGCCTGGCTAATTTTTTGTATTTTTAGTAGAGATGAGATTTCACTATGTTGGCCAGGCTGCTGGTCTCAAACTGTTGACCTTGTGATCTGTCCGCCTTGGCCTCCCAAAGTGCTGGGATTACAGGCGTGAGCCATTGCTTCTGGCCGCCAGCGTTTTTATATATGTTATTTCAGCCTTTTTACTTGTATATTAATACAATGTTAAATTGCTGTTTTTTTATTTTTTCTAAAATTTTGCTGTCTTTTTTTTGAGTCAGAATCTCATTCTGTCGCCCAAGCTGGAGTGCAGTGGCGTGATCTCCACTCACTGCAGCCTCCTCCTCCTGGAATCAGGCGATTCTCCTGCCTCAGCCACCTGAGCAGCTGGGATTACAGGCATGCGCCATCACACCTGGCTAATTTTTGTGTTTTTAGTGGAGATGGGGATTCACCCTGTTGGCCAGGCTGGTCTTCAACTCCTGACCTCAAGTGATCCGCCTGCCTCGGCCTCCCAAAGTGCTGGAATTATAGGCGTGAGCTGCTGCTCTTGGCCACATTGCTTCTTTGTTTTTAAGTATCACGGAAACATGACTTTTGATGTCCACACTGTATTCCATTTCAGTGGGTCCAGGATCTGATCATTTATGTCAACTTTTTCTTGTTTGAGGACATGCAACATATTTCAACTTTTGAAAATTAAAAATCATGCTAGGACAGGAATTTTTGGCTTGAACATTTTGGGACTGGTCTCTGGTATTTCCTTAAAGTAAATTTGTAGTGATGGAATAAGTTGGAGGGAGGGTTGGAAACATATTTGAGACGTTTCATATCCATGCTACGCTGCCCTGCAAGTCGACTGCCCTGTGTGCCCACCTGCTGTGTTCGAGGGCCTTTCCCACCCACAGTTGCCATTGCTGAGTTTTATCATCAGAGAAACCCAACCGCAACAGGCAAAGGGCGTTTTTTGTGTATTATATTTATTTTTTTTGAGATAGAGTCTCGCTCTGTCACCCAGGCTGAAGTACAGTGGCGTAATCTCGGCTCACTGCAACCTCTGCGTCCCGGATTCAAGCGATTCCCCTGTCTTGGCCTCCTAAGTAGCAGGGATTACAGGCATGCGCCACTACACCTGGGTGATATTTTTTATGTTTGTAGTAGAGATGGGGATTCGCCATATTGGCTGGGGTGGTCTCGAACTCCTGACCTCAGGCATTCTGCCCTCCTTGGCCTCCCAAAGTGATATTCTAGGTTGTTTTTTTTTTTTTTTTCTTTTTTGAGACAGAGTCTCGTTCTGTTGCCAAGGCTGGAGCACAGTGGCACAATCTTGGCTCACTGTAAGCTCCACCTCCCGGTTCACGCCATTCTCCTGCCTCAGCCTCCCGAGTAGCTGGGACTACAGGCGCCCGCCACCATGCCCGGCTAATTTTTTTTTTTTTTTTTTTTTTATCATTTTTAGTAGAGACAGGGTGTTAGCCACCGTGTTAGCCAGGATGGTCTCAATCTCCTGACCTCGTGATCCACCCACCTTGGCCTCCCAAAGTGCTGGGATTACAGGCGTGAGCCACCACACCTGGGCAGTATTCTAGGTTTTAAACAAGCCTTGAGGAGAACGTGTCCGCCATGCTGCTGAGGGGTCAGCCTTCTCTTTTGCGCATTCTCTACAGGAATACCTCAATAGCATTCTCCAGCATGCCAAGGATTTCAAGGAATATCACAGATCGGTCACAGGCAAAATCCAGAAGCTAACCAAGGCAGTGGCCACGTACCATGCCAACACGGAGCGGGAGCAGAAGAAAGAGAACGAGCGGATCGAGAAGGAGCGCATGCGGAGGCTCATGGTATGGTCCCGCCTTCTTGACATGCACCTTTCCACACATGTGGCTGGTACTGCAGGTTCCAGGGGTCGCTCCCCAGGGTCACACCAAGGCATTTCAAAGCTCGGAGTTAGAAGTGGGGCGAAGGAAAGAGCAGGCGCGGGCTTGGGAGTCAGTCCTGGGCTCGGATCTTTGCTGATCCCTCTGATCATCAGAGTGACTGTGTGACCTCAGACCACTTTGCTGTCTCCTCTGCCTTCACTGGAAAATGGAGGTGGTGCCCCCTCCCCTCATTCTGTGAGAGCCACAGGTGGTGCGATCCAGACCCCCCACCCCTAGGATAAACATCTCTGACCATTTATTTGTGGCTGAGTCGCTGGTTGGACAGATATTGGGAGCACATTCTGAGCCAGGTGCTGCTCTGTGTATGGGGGACACAGAAGGGAGCACGACACGGCCTCTGTCCTCGTAGGTTGTGCTTGAGGGGCAGATACACGAATGAAGCAAACAGAGTAGTGGATGGTGACAGCTGCAGTGAGGAGGGTGAAGCGGAATGGAAGGGGAGGGATAGGGTAGTAAGTGAAGGCTTCGGAACAGAGGCCCAAAGGGTGGCCCTGATGCACAAATGCAGAGACCCAGGAGAGGAGCCCCAGGCAGCACGGAACAAAGGTCGAGGTGGCAGGCAGCCGTATGCCAGGGACAGCCGGTAGCCCTGGGCTCCCAGCACAGCATCGTGTGAGGTGGGAGGTGAGGTCAGAGCTCACAGGGGCAGGTGGGGCGTGGGACCTTTCAGGCCATTGGGAGGACTGTGGGTTGAATTCTGATCGTGAATGAGAGCCTCACCCGGGAGGGTTTTGGCTGTGGGTGATGTGATCTGATGTCTTCTTAGAAAGGTGAGGGGCTGCTGTAGGAGTTGGTGGGAGGGATGCACCTTGGACTTTGTGGAGAGAAGGCTTTGGGTTTGGGGTGTGTTTCGTGAACAAAGTGGATAGGACTGGCTCATGGCCTCTGTAACTGGCTCCTGGCGGGACCATCTGCTTAGCAGGTGCCTTTGGAACCTAGCCCTTGGTAGGTTTTGAGGAAATAGTTCCTGAACAGGGAGTCGATTGCTGTGTGAAGGGTCAGTGACGCGGCACCCCCATGAGCCATGTACGCCCTCAGTGCGCCTCTGGGTTGACTGGCCATGGGTGCCCACAGACGTGCACAGTGTGCCACCACATTGCAGTAACCCCCATGCTTTTGTAGGCTGAAGATGAGGAGGGGTACCGCAAGCTCATCGACCAGAAGAAGGACAAGCGCCTGGCCTACCTCTTGCAACAGACAGATGAGTACGTGGCTAACCTCACAGAGCTGGTGCGGCAGCACAAGGCCGCCCAGGTCGCCAAGGAGAAAAAGAAGAAAAAGAAAAAGAAGGTGTGCTGGGCCTGGTGTGGCGCCTGCCGCGGGTGGGATGGGAGCGGCCGTCTTCGCGTGTGTGGCCTCAGCCTGGCGGGTCAGAGCCTGACTGTGTCTCTCTCTATTTCCAGAAGGCAGAAAATGCAGAAGGACAGACGCCTGCCATCGGGCCGGATGGTGAGGTGAGGAAGGAGGGCTTCTTTTGGAGGTACCATCCCAGCCCTGAGGCGCTGGTCTGTTTCAGACTTTAAAACCTATGTTCTTTTAAAATTATGAACAATGATATATGATGATGGTGAGAATCCTGGGGTGTCCTCTGATCCCCATCCCACTCGCCCCTTCATCCCACACGTTGTTTTCTTCCAGACCTTTTTCTATGCATGTGCCGCAGGATTCATCTTTCAGGTTTTACTTTATTGTAACGTCTGACTTACAGGAGAGGCGCGAGAACCGTCCCGAGATGTCCTGTGTGTTCTTTACCCAGAGTCTCCATTTTCACGTTTTGTATTTTGTTTTGTTTCTTTGAGACAGGGTCTGTCTGTCACCCAGGCTGGACTGCAGTGGCGCATGGCTCATTGCAGCCTCGACCTCCTGGGCTCAAGTGATCCTACCCTTCTGAGTAGCTGGGACTACAGGCATGCCCCACCACACCCAGCTAAGTTTTGTTTTTTTTTTTTGAGATGGAGTTTCGCTCTTTTGCCCAGTCTAGAGTGAAGTGGCGCAATCTTGGCTCACTGCAGCCTCTACCCCGCGAGTTCGAGCAATTCTGCCTCAGCCTCCTGAGTAGCTGGGATTACAGGCATCCACCACCATGCCTGGCTAATTTTATTTTTATCTTTATTTTTATTTAGATGGAGTCTCGTTCTGTCACCCAGGTTGGTACATCTCTGCCTACTGCAAGTTTGCCTCCTGGGTTCACATCTATATTTCCTCCTGCTCTTTCAGCCTGCCGAGTAGCTGACTCAGGCGCTACCACTCGCTAATTTTGGCTTTTAGTAGAGACAGGGTTTCACTCATGTTAGCCAGGATGGTCTCAATATCCTGCCCTCGTGATCCACCTGCCTTGGCCTCCAACTGGGATTGGCAGGCTTGAGCCACCGCCCAGCCAGTTTTTGCTCCTTTAGTAGAGACGGGTTTCACCTGTTGGCTAGGCTGGTCTTGAACTCCTGACCTCAGGTGATCCACCTGCCTCGGGCCTCCAAAGTGCCAGGATTTACAGGCATGAGCCAACAAGTGCCTGGCCTAATTTTTTAAAAATTTATTTTTTATAGAGATGGGGTTTCCTATGTTTTCAGGCTGGTCTCCAATTCCTGAGCCTGTAGGCATTCTCCTGCCTCCAGCCTCCCAAAGCAAAGTTAGGGATTATGGGTCCCCGTGACCTGGCCTTCACATGTTTCTACCTAAACTCTTGGAGAGTCAAATTCAGACATGACAGTGCTTTACCTCTATGTATTTTCTTTTTTTTTTTTTTTGGAGATGGAGTCTTGCTCTGCCACCCGGGCTGGAGTGCAGTGGCCAGATCTCAGCTCACTGCAAGCTCCGCCTCCTGGGTTTACGCCATTCTCCTGCCTCAGCCTCCCGAGTAGCTGGGACTACCCACGCTTGCCACCTTGCCCAGCTAGTTTTTTTGTATTTTTTCGTAGAGATGGGGTTTCACTGTGTTAACCAGGATGGTCTCGATCTCCTGACCTCGTGATCCGCCCGTCTCGGCCTCCCAAAGTGCTGGGATTACAGGCTTGAGCCACCGCGCCCGGCCACCTCTATGTATTTCTGTATCTACTTCCTGAAGACAAGTTTGCTCCTGCACACTGTGCCGAGGTGACAGAAGCAGGAGGTGAACGTTGGTACAGCACTCTTTCCAGTCTGCAGGCCTTTATATAAGGTTTGGCCAGTTTTTCCAGTTGTCTTCACAGCAGCAGAAAACTCCAGGTCACATTTAGTGGAGGTCCCTTTAGTCAGCTTTGATCTTAAAGAGCTCCGTGTGTGTGTGTGTGTGTGTGTGTGTGTTTTGCAGAGATGGGGTCTCACGTTGCCCAGGCTGGTCCTGAACTCCTGGGCTGGAGTGATCCACCTCAGCCTTCCAAAGGCTGTGATTATAGGCGTGAGCCACCACACTTGGCTTCAGGCCAGATATGTCAGCCAGTGGCCCTGGATTTTGATTTGTCTGATGTTCCTTGTGGTTAGAGTCAGGTTATGTGTCTCTGGCAGGCAGACCCAACTTGGCCCTGGGTACCTCTCAGGGCATCACGTCAGGAGTGCATGGCAGAGGTTTGCAAATAAGGTCACTGGTGATGCTGACTTTGAACCCCTGCCAAGGGATCTCCACTGTCCAGTTTCTGTTTTTTTCTTTTGTAATCAGTAAGTACCCTGTAGGAAGACACTTGAGACTCTGTAACTATGTTGTAACTCCTCAGAATTCCAGCTACTCCTTTTAGTATCTTTTTTTTTTTTTTTTTTTTTTTTTGCCTGTATCAGTTTTTGCTGTGACAGCTACAGGATGGTGACTTTTAGTTCCATCATTCTTTCTGCATTGATTTATTTGTTTTTCTATACTAGGTAAAGCTTTCTCTTTGGTCCTGTTAGACCTGTGGCCATGGTCTGCCAACCCCGGGTGTAGACTTATGGATTCTTGTTTAGTTGAATGAGTAGATTCTGATCCTTTAAAATGATTTCTTTTGGCTATTTAGCTTTAGCCAGTAGAAGCCCCTTGACATTGGCTCCTGTTCGCTTTTGGCATGTGCCCACCATTCCTGGATCACTTCCTTCCTCACCAGGTTTTTCTTCTGCTTTCCCTGCCTGAGTTCCCTGGACCCAGCTCTTCCCCCGGGGAGTCCTGATTCCTTTTTTTTTTTTTTTCCCAAGAAAAGGTCTCCCTGCATCACCCAGGCTGGAGTATGCAGTGGTACGATCATTGCTCACTGTAGTCTCAACCTCCTGGACTGAAGTGATCCTCCCACCTCAGCCTCCTGAGTATCTGAGGCTACAGGCACATGCCACCATGCTTGGCTAAGTGTTCTGTATTTTTTTTGTAGAGACAGGGTTTCACCATGTTGCCCAGGCTTGTCTCAAACTCCTGAGCTCAAGCGATCTACCTGCCTTGGCCTCCCAAAGTGCTAGGATTACAGACGTGAGCCACTGTGCCCGGCTATATTTCCTTTTATTACAGAAGAATATTTACATGCCAAGATCTGACTTTGGGGGTGCTCCTTGCTAGTGGGCCATCACTGCTTCTAGGAGCCAGATCTGGGAAATAGATGTATGTACACTTAATCTGTCTGCGTTGCTGCTTGAATATGTTAAAAATCGTGGCTGGGCATGGTGGCTCGTGCCTGTATTCCCAGTACTTTGGGAGGCCAAAATGGAAGGACCACTTGAGCCCAGGAGTTCGAGACCATCGTGGGCAATATGGCAAAACCTTGTCCTCTATAAAAATTTTAAAAATTAGCTGGGTGTAGTGGCATGTACCTGTTGCCTCAGCTACTCGGGAGGCTGAGGTGGGAGGATCCCTTGAGTCCAAGAGTTTGAGGCTGCGGTGAGCTGTGATCTCACCATTTCTCTCCAGCCTGGTCAAGACAGTGAGACCCTGTCTCCCACACACAAAGAATCTTGAGGTTGTGTTGACACCTCCAGTTCTAATCCAACAGCACAGGGTTGATTGTCATCCTTTCCCCTTTCCTTAATTCTAAAATCAGGAACCTGATTTCCATGAACAGTAATAGACTGACTTACCTGCTCCATTCTAGAATACACAGAAAGTACGTTCCAAAGTGCTGACGGACACCTCTATGCAGAAGTTTCCTAGCTAGAGTTCAGTATTTATAGAGTTCCTCCACTCCAGGGTATGTGTTCCAAATATGGTGTTCAGAAGTTACTGGGGCCAGGTGCAGTGACTCACGCCTGTAATCCCAGCACTTTGGGAGGCCAAGGTGGGCAGATCACCTAAGGTCAAGAGTTCAAGACCAGCCTGGCCAACGTAGTGAAACCTCGTCTCTGCTAAAAATACAAAAAATTAGCCAGGTGTGGTGGCACGCCCCTGTAGTCCCAGCTACTTGGGAGGCTGAGGCAGGAGAATCGGTTGAACCTGGAAGGTGGAGGTTGCAGTGAGCCAGGTTCGCAGCTACTGCACTCCAGCCTGGGTGACAGAGTGAGATTCTGTCTCAAAAAAAAAAAAGAATTACTTAGGGTCAGGCGTGGTGGCTCATGCCTGTAATCTTAGCAGTTTGGGATGCTGAGGTGTGTGGATCGCATGAGCCCAGGAGTTTGAAACCAGCCTGAGCAACATGGTGAAACCTCATCTTTACAAAAAATTAGCCAGGCTTGGTGCGCACGCTTGTAGTCCCACCTACATGAGAGACTGAGGCAGGAGGATAACTTAGCCCAGGAGGTCCAGGCTACAGTACATTGTGTTTGTACCACTGCATTCCAGCCTAGGGGGCTTTTTATTATTACTTGAGACAGGGTCTCTCTCTGTCAGCCAGTTCTGTCTCACAGTTCTGGAGCCATCTGGAATACTCAAGAAAAAAGTCATGGGCCAGGCACAGTGGCTCACGCCTGTAATCCCAGCACTTTGGGAGGCCGCGGCAGGCGGATCACGAGGTCAGGAGTTCGAGACCAGTCTGGCCAGTATGGTGAAACCCTGTCTCTACTAAAAATACAAAAATTAGCCGATGGTGGTGGCGGACTCCTGTAGTCCCAGCTACTGAGAGGCGGAGGCAAGAGAATTGCTTAAATTCGGGAGGCGGATCACGCCACCGCACTCCAGCCTAGACGACAGAGTGAGATTCTGTCTCAAAAAAAAAGAAGTCATGAAATGGGAATGTGCATGAAGTGGAAGCTTGTGCTGAACCCTGCTGTGGCTACCTGTCCCGTGGAGTATTGAGAACAGGCACCGGCACTTGCTGCTGCTTGTGAGTTTTCCTTGTTCTCAGCCAGTGGTACTCAGCCTCTGCTGTATGTTCTTGTCACCTGGGGAGCTCTCTATTTTTATTATTACTATTATTTGAGACAGGGTCTCTCTGTTGTCCAGGCTGGAGTCCAGTGGTGAGGTCATGGCTCACTGCAGCCTCGACGTCCTGGGTTCAAGTGATCCTCTGGGGACGTTTTTCTGAGTAGTAGCTGGGCGTGAAGGCATGTGCGTGGCGTTGCAGCTGCTCAGGAGGCTGAGGTGGGAAGATTGCTTTAGTCCGGGAGTTCAAAACCAGCCTGGGCAACATAGGGAGACTCTGTCTCTCCAAAAAATAAAATAATTACCTGGGCATGGTGTTGTACACTTGAGGTCCCAGCTGCTTGGGAACCAGAGGTAGGCGGATCACTTGAGCCCAGGGCTTTGAGGCTGTGATCACACCTGTGAAAAAGCATGGTACTGAGCCCATCTCCAAAAAATAAAAAGTAAATTAAAAATTTAAAAAAGCAGGCCGGGCATGGTGGCTCACGCCTGTAATCCCAGCATTTTGGGAGGCCGAGGAGGGTGGATCATGAGGTCAGGAGATTGAGACCACGGTGAAACTCCATCTCTACTAAAAATACACAAAATTAGCCGGGCACGGTGGCAGGCGCCTGTAGTCCCAGCTACTCCGGAGGCTGAGGCAGGAGAATGGCGTGAACCCAGGAGGCGGAGCTTGCAGTGAGCTGAGATCGCACCACTGCACTCCAGTCTGGGTGACAAAGCGAGACTCCGTCTCAAAAAAAAAAAAAAAGCAAGGATGCCCAAGCCTCACTCTAGAGCAGTTCAATCAGAATTTTGGGTGTCGGGGAGGCATGCAGCAATCGGCACCTTTGACCACTCCTCCCAGTGATCCCAGAGAGGTTGTGGAGTTGAAAGTCCTTGATTGAGGCAGCCTACAGAGCCCATTGTTGGGGTAAGAGGTTGCTGTGACCCTCTGTGGTGGCTGCTCTGTGGGTGAGCTTTTAGCGCATGGAGACTGATATCCCTCTGCTGTGTGGACAGCGGTGACGCTATGAGGGCAGCAGTTTTGCAGGTAGTTATAAATTCCTGCAAGATGGAAACCAAAATTTAAACCAAGAACTTTATCCCCTTCTTGGGAGTTTTCTGTAGGAAATGTACAAGAATCAATGAGGGAGAAAATGTTTATCCATTGAATCTCAACAGGAGGAGTTTCATATTTGTTGCTAAGAGGAATTATTTTTGAAATATTTCAGTTAGCTTTTTAACAAAAAAGAATGAGGACCCTTGATGAAGTCTACAAATAGAGTATAAGTGGGAGAAAAAAAAAATCAAGGTCCAAAAAATGTAAATTAATATAGCCATTAGTGTAAAAAACAGGGAGAAAGTGGAAACGTCTAACTCTGTGTTTCTTATCCATGGAATTCATCTGGAAGGATGGACAGGAAACTGATACCAGTGGACAACTGTGAAGAGAAAACTTAGGCTGGAGGACAGGAGAAGGGGGAGAGCCCACATTATACTATTCAGTTTTCGTTAAAAAGATAAAAATGGGCCTTAGGAGGCCGAGGTGAGCAGATCATGAGGTCAGGAGATTGAGACCATCCTGGCTAACACAGTGAAACCCCATCTCTACTAAAAATACAAAAAATTAGCCAGGCTTGGTGATGGGCTCCTGTAGTCCCAGCTACTCAGAAGGCTGAGGCAGGAGAATGGCGTGAACCTGGGAGGCAGAGTTTGCAGTGAGCCAAGATCACGGCACTGCACTGCAGCCTGGGCGACAGAGTGAGACTCCGTCTCCAAAAAAAAAATGGCCCGAGCATAGTGGTTCACCCCTGGAATCCCAGCACTTTGGGAGGCCAAGGTGGGTGGATCACATGAGGTCAGGAGTTTGAGACCAGCCCGGCCTGAATTTTCAACTGTGAATGTCTGGACTATTTGAAAATTGCAGTGTATATGTCAGTTAACTTGAAGAAACAGGTGTTGGGAGGCTGAGGCAGAGAATTGCTTTAACCCAGGAGGCAGAGGTTGTAGTGAGCCGAGATCATGCCACTGTACTCTAGCCTGGGCGACAGAGCTACACTCTGTCTCAAAAAAAAAGAGAAAGAAAGGAAAAAAAAGAAACAAGTGTCACTTAGCCAAGACTCATGGATTATATATTTTTACTGGATTACTGAGTATACAGTTTGCCCATTTTCACCACCACTGGCCATGTTTGCCTGCCCTTTTCTGTGCAGACAGTTGAGTGGGTGCTTCCCACCTTGGCCTCTGTAAGCCTTTGGTCTGGAGGCCCTGCAACCTCAATGTCGCACGGATGACTCTTTTTCAGCCTCTGGACGAGACCAGCCAGATGAGCGACCTCCCGGTGAAGGTGATCCATGTGGAGAGCGGGAAGATCCTCACGGGCACAGATGCCCCCAAAGCCGGGCAGCTGGAGGCCTGGCTCGAGATGAACCCGGGGTGAGTTGGGTCTTGCGTTCCAGATGCAGTGGGGATCTAAGTCCTCAGTGGGCCTTATTCCAGGGAGGTGGCAGCTGGGGGCAGTTTTACTTCTGTTTGGATCCTTGGCAGGTTTGGTAGGGAAAGTGCATTCTGCTGGTTCTGAGCAGATTTATATGAAAGCCCTTATATTTTTTTCTAGGTATGAAGTAGCTCCGAGGTCTGATAGTGAAGAAAGTGGCTCGGAAGAAGAGGAAGAGGTAAGAATGCATTTCCTGGCTTTCAAGGCTCTCAGTGTCCACTGGCAGTGACTTCCACCCTGTGTGCCATGAGACCCTCCCCTGCCCTGTCTGGGCATCTTGTGGGGCAGAGAACAGCTGGGGCCCAGGCCTGGCTGAAGTCGGTGCTTTAGAGCTGTGCTATCCAATAGGG
This sequence comes from Papio anubis, assembly GCF_008728515.1. Taxonomy (NCBI): domain Eukaryota; kingdom Metazoa; phylum Chordata; class Mammalia; order Primates; family Cercopithecidae; genus Papio; species Papio anubis. The sequence continues at coordinate 40,856,749 of NC_044995.1, read as the reverse complement.
CAACTTCTGGCGACGTGTGACCGTTTCCATTTTAAATTAAATCAGTCACATTACGTAAAATTTAAGACTCATTTTCTCTTTCATACTGACTGCATTTCAGGTGCTTGGCATCCCTTCTCCGGGAATGGTCTACCTCATTTGCCTGTTTCTTTTTTTTTTTTGAGATGGAGTCTTGCTCTGTTGCCCAGGCTGGAGTGCAGGGGTGCAATCTCACCTCACTGCAACCTCCGCCTCCCAGGTTCAAGCGATTCTCCTGCCTCAGCCTCCCGAGTAGCTGGGACTACAGGCACCTGCCACCACTTCCAGCTAATTTTTTTATGTTTAGTAGAGATAGGGTTTCGTCATATTGGCCAGACTGGTCTCGAACTCCCGACCTCAAGTGATCCACCTGCTTCAGCCTCCCAAAGTGCTGGGATTACAGACATGAACCTCCACATCCGACTTGTGTTTTTTTTGTTGTTGTTTTGAAATGAAGACTTGCTGTGTTGCCCAGGCTGGAGTGCAATGGCGTGATATTGGCTCACTGCAGCTTCCACCTCCCGTATTCAAGCGATTCTCCTGCCTCAGCCTCTCTGGTAGCTGGGACTTCAGGCACCTGCCACCATGCCTGGCTAATTTTTGTATTTTTAGTAGAGACAGGGTTACACCATGTTGGTCAGGCTGGTCTTGAACTCCTGACTGGTGTTTTTTTTTATTTTTTGAGACAGAGTCTCACTCTGTAGCCCAGGCTAGAGTGCAGTGGCACAATCTCACTCACTGCAACCTCTACCTCCCAGGTTCAGGTGATTCTCCCACCTCAGCCTCCTGAGTAGCTGGGATTACAGGCGCACACCACCATGCGCGGTTAATTTTTAAAGTATTTTTAGTAGAGATGGGGTTCCACCATGTTGGCCAGGCTGGTCTCGAACTGCTGACCTCAAGTGATCCACCCACCTGGGCCTCCCAAAGTATTGGGATTACAGGTGTGAACCAGTGCACCCGTCTTCCAGTGGTATTTCTTGTTTTAAGGTCTGTTCTGTCTTAGAGTAGTCACTCTAGCCCTCTTATGGTTATTGTTTGCATGGTACATCTTTTTCCCTTCTTTTTTTTTTTTTTTTTTTTGAGATGGAGTCTCCCTCTGTCACCCAGGCTGGAGTGCAGTGGCCGGATCTCAGCTCACTGCCTCCCGGGTTTACGCCATTCTCCTGCCTCAGCCTCCCAAGTAGCTGGGACTACAGGCGCCCGCCAACTCGCCCGGCTAGTTTTTTGTATTTTTTAGTAGAGACGGGGTTTCACCGTGTTAGCCAGGATGGTCTCGATCTCCTGACCTCATGATCCACCCGTCTCGGCCTCCCAAAGTGCTGGGATTACAGGCTTGAGCCACCGCGCCCGGCCCTTTTTCCCTTCTTTTACTTCTTTTATTTTCAGTCTGTTTCTTTGAATCTACGACAGCATATGGGTTTTGCATTTTCAGCTGGTATGACAGTGACTGCTTTTTGACTGAGTTTCTAAGACCATTTACATTTACTGTAATTTCTGGTATGATTGGACTTACACTTGCTGTTTCTTTTCTGTGCCTTCAGTTTTTGTTCCTCCTTTACTGCCTTCTTTTGTGTTTAATGGCTTTTTTTCTAGATTTTTATTTTTATAATGCCTTTTTTTTTTTTTTTCTTTCTCAGACAGTCTCGCTCTGTGGCCCAGGCTGGAGTGCAGTGGAGCAATCTCAGCTCACTGCAATCTCTGCCTCCCGGGTTCAAGCAATTCTCCTGCCTCAGCCTCCGGGGACTACAGGTGCCTGTCACCACACCAGCTAATTTTTTTTTTTTTTTGTAGTTTTGGTAGAGACAGGGTTTCACCATGTTGGTCAGGCTGGTCTTGAACTCCTGACCTCAGGTGATCCTGCCCACCTTGGCCTCCCAAAGTGCTGGGATTACAGGCAGGAGCCACCACCCCTCGCCTCTCCTATTTTTTTGCTTACCTCTTCATGTTTAGTTGAAGTGTACTTTAGCTACCCTGGAGTCTGACTTACCTGTGGGAGATTGTGGTGGCCTGTGGTCTGTTTAATAATTTCCTTGGGCTAAATCTGTGAAATCTGGTTCTCACATAGTATGTGTAGCCTCTGCTATATTTGCTCAGTTCTTTTAAACATTTTTTGGCTTTGTCTTATTCGTGATTTTTTTCCCTGGTTCATCAGGGGCAGACAGTGTTTCTTTGTCACTTAGTGGTCATCTAAAGATTGGGCACAGTTTATGCTCAGACACGCGCCTTCTTTCTCCTGCTGATGGTTCAGTTGTATGAGGAGATGCATTCCACATTTGGGCCATTGTCGGGTTCTCCCTCGCACTTTTGCTTTTCTGGGCCCTTTGGCGTCTGTGCATATGCACAGACTCAGCCTCAGCCAGTGATACGCTTTTTCCTACCGCGGCTGATCTCACCTCCATTGGCAGTGCCACTGGGCTTGAGCATTGCCTCCTTCTACAAGTGACTGAGCCCCTTCCACCTCCCTGCCAAGCCTCACAACCTGCAACTCTCCCGCCATAAGACCTTCAAGTGTCCGGAGCTGTGAGGCAGAAGAGGTGAAAGTGGCCCACAGTAAAAGTGCTACAAACTCCCTCTCTTCCCACCTGAAGTTCAGTTTTTTAAGGTTCAGTGATTCTAGTAGACCTTTGGTCAACTTGGTGAGCTCTGAAATGCTCACTTTGTCAATTTGTCCTGCTTTATAGTTGCTTTTTGGGGAGGAAATTTGCCCACCTCCTCGTTTGAGTTTAGCCAGAAGTCTCACTCCTGTTTTAATTCCAGGATGTCTGTACCAGCTCTGATTTTCTTGCCTAAAATGTTGGTGTTATTACCACCTGTTTATTCCAAGTGATCTATAAAATCATTTTTTGTGATCTAAGGGAAATCCCACTGGCTTTTCACTGGAATTATTTAACAGATTAATTATAGATAGTATTTTTAAAGCTTTGTAGCAGTTCCAATATAGAAAAGGGAACAATCCACTGTGATGTATTTGTATGATTTAAGTGGCAAGACAAGAATAGTTTAAGATAAGGAAATGCATTCATGTCTATTTTCTCAATGTGTTATGCAAAATCCCAGTAAAGGCTGGAAAACCATTAAATGACACAACATGAATGCTTAAACAAGTCCATAGAAACTTTCAGTAAACTGAGATGCCTCATGTTGCCAGTGTTATTAGACATGTTGTAGATGGTTGAGACTTGTCAGTAAAGTTGGAAGTAAATTACAAGCAATAAATATTGAAAGTTGGCTCTAAGATATTTAAGGCCAGGTGTGGTGTCTCACTCCTGTAATCCCAGCATTTTGGGAGGGCGAGTTGGGTGGATGATCCGAGGTCAGGAGTTCGAGACCAGCCTGGCCAACATGATGAAACCCCGTCTCTACTAAAAAATACAAAAATTAGCCGGGGATGATGGTGGGCTCTAAGATACTTAATACCTAGGAAATCCAAGAGAATCAATGAAAACCTGCTTTAGTAGGTTAGCAGAGAATAAACGTGTAATATTCATTTTATAACGGGTAGGAGGGATATGGAGTCTACTTCTAATTAGTAACAAAAGTCCAGAATACCCTGAGATAGCCTTAGAAGAAGTGTCGGGACCAGGTGTGGTGGCTCATACCTGTAATCCCAGCACTTTGGGAAGCCGAGGCAGGCGGATCATGAGGTCAGGAGTTCAAGACCAGCCTGGCCAACATAGTGAAACCCCGTTTACTAAAAATACAAAAATTATCCAGGCTTGGTGGCGTGTGCCTGTAATCCCAGCTACTTGGGAGGTTGAGGCAGGAGAATCGCTTGAACCTGGGAGTTGGAGGTTGCAGTGAGCCAAGATCACGCCACTGCACTCCAGCCTGGGCAACAGAGCGACACTTCGTTTCAAAAAAAAAAAAAAAAAAACAAAAGATGTAGCCAGTATGGTGGCATTTGCCTGTAGTCCCAGCTACTTGGGAGGCTGAGGCGAGAGGATTGCTTGAGCCCAGGAGTTTGAGACCAGCCGGGGGAAGGTAGCGAGACCCCATATCTACAAAATTTAAAACATTTGAGCTGGGCGTGGTGGTGCGTATCTGTAGTTCTAGCTGCTGGGGAGGCTGAGGCAGGATGATCTCTTGAGTTCAGGAGTTCGAAGCCATCTGGGCAACATAGTTAGACTCCCATATATTAATAATAATAAATACATAATTTTAAAAGGAAGACGTAAATAACAAACATCACACATTCCAGGATAGGTAGAGAGGGTGAGGGCTGTAAGAAGATCACTTGCTTCTAAAACTATGTTCTCCCCATGGGAGTCCCGTCCCCCCTCTCTGGGGAATGAACCGAGGTGACACGGGCTTGTCTCTTGGTAGGAGGAGGAGGAAGAGCAGCCGCAGGCAGCGCAGCCTCCCACCCTGCCCGTGGAGGAGAAAAAGAAGATTCCAGATCCAGACAGCGACGACGTCTCTGAGGTGGACGCACGGCACATCATTGAGTAAGGGATCCTGACACACACTGTTCTGTGCCAGCTTCCTGTGAGGTGGCGCTGGTGGGAGTGGCTAGAATCCCAGCCATCCCTAGATGACATTCAGCACTGTCCAGTCAGCTGCTACTGTGGAATCACAGAGAGCAAATTTATTTACTTCACATTTCATGTATTTTATAGGGATTTAATAGAGCAAATGCATTCGCATGGTTCACCATATGCTTACGAGGTAGTCAGGTGTGTGGGAGAAGCCCTCCTCCCCCCGTCCCCTGCTCCTCAGCTCCCTCCCTTTCCACTGCCCTCCCTGGGGAAACTTTCCAGCCTCGTGTGTCATCTTTCAGAGATGCTGTCTGCATTAGCAAGGAAAATGTGCATGTTTTTGTCTTTTCATTTGCATACATATCTCCGGTGTACATTGGTGTGCACCTTGTTATTTTCACTGAACCTTCCCTCTCGGAGGTGATCCTGTGTCCGTGCAGAGTGCTCCCAGTCTGGTCCTCAGTGTGCAGTGTCATACTGAGTCACGTTATATTCTCATTTTTGTAGGCCTGTCCTTTGGTGGCAGGCATTTAGGTTATATTTCTCATCTTTTGCTCCTGTAACACATCACAGTTAACACACTAATCTCATCATTGCTTATGGTAAGGAATGAATGGATCCTGTTAAAAGGCAAGAGAGGGCCGGGCACGGTGACTCAGGCCTATAATCCCAGCATTTTGGGAGGCCAAGGCAGGCGGATCACTTGAGGTCAGGAGTTCAAGACCAGCCTGGCCAACATGGTGAAACCGCATCCCTACTAAAAATACCAAAATTAGCTGGGCGTGGTGATGTGCACCTGGAGTCCCAGCTACTTGCGAGACTGAGGCAGGAGAATCGCTTGAAATGGGGAGGAGGAGGCTGCAGTGAGCCAAGATAGCACCACTGCACTCCAGCATGGGCAACAGAGTGAGACTCCATCTCAAAAAATATATATATATATAGGTGGCTAAAAGTCACTTTTTTTTTTTTTGATTTCACCAGGCTGGAGTACAGTGGCACGATCTCAGCTTACTGCAACCTCCACCTCCTGGGTTCAAGCAACTCTCCTGCCTCAGCCTCCCGAGTAACTGGCACTACAGGCGCGGGCCACCATGTCCAGCTAATTTTTGTATTTTTAGTAGAGATGGGGTTTCACCATGTTGGCCAGGATGGTCTTGATCTCTTGACCTCGTGATCCACCCACCTCGTCCTCCCAAAGTCCTGGAATTACAGGCATGAGCCACTGCACCTAGCCAAAGTCACTTTTTTTTTTTTTTTTTGAGATTTGAGAGTCTCTGGCTTCTGTTGCCCAGGCTGAGTGCAGGGAGCCGGACTCAGCTCACATCACTGCAAGCTCGCACCCTTCACCAAGCAGGTTTTTTTGTATTTTTAGTAGAGACGGGGTTTCACTGGTTAAATAGATGGTCTCTGGATTCTCCTGACCTTTGTGATCCGCCTACCCCGCCTCCCAAAGTGCTGGGATTATAGGCTTGAGCATCATACTCGCCAAAGTTTTTCTCACTTTTAAAATAAAAATATTCAGATTATATTACAAATTGCCTAAGTTTTAACAATTCTGGTTTTGTATGAACCTGTTCAGTCTGTGTTTCTTTTCACCTTTAGGCTCATGAATTGTTATTAGAAAGAATGGGTCCTATTATCAGCGTCTGGCTAGGTGCAGTGTGTCTTTATGTGCTTTGGCAAGTGACAGCATTCCTTTTGTTTGTTTGTTTTGAGACAGTCGCTCAGGCTGGAGTCTCGCTCTGTCACCCAGGCTGGAGTGCAGTGGCGTGATCTCGGCTCACTGCAGGCTCTGCCTCCCGGGTTCACGCCATTCTCCTGCCTCAGCCTCCCGAGTAGCGGGGACTACAGGCGCCTGCCACCTCGCCCGGCTAATTTTTGTATTTTTAGTAGAGATGGGGTTTCACCATGTTGGTCAGCCTGGTCTAGAACTCCTGACCTCGGGTGATCCGCCTGCCTTGGCCTCCCAAAGTGCTGAGATTACAGACATGAGGCACTGCGCCCAGCCTAATTTTTGTTTTTTGTAGTACAGATGGGGTTTCACCATGTTGGCCAGGCTGGTCCCGATCTCCTGGCCTCACGTTATCCGCCTGCTTCAGCCTCCCAAAGTGCCTGTCTGCGTGACAGAATTCCTGTTCTGTGGTGGTGCAGTCAGGACCCAGAGCTCCCAGGAGTCCAGTCTGGGCCCCTCAGGCTCAGTGTGCGCTGCCCTGCCTGGCCTCACACTCTCCGGCTGCACCTCTGTATGTCTTACAGTGCTGGCCACAGGTCATTCTGCAGAAAGGGCCACTCCACAGAGCTTGTGTCAGGAGCGAGCATGTTGTCACAGATAGGAACGTGTGTCCTTACTCAGCGCTTCCGTCTCACTCCCAGGAACGCCAAGCAAGATGTCGATGATGAGTATGGTGTGTCCCAGGCCCTGGCACGTGGCCTGCAGTCCTACTATGCCGTGGCCCACGCTGTCACCGAGAGAGTGGACAAGCAGTCAGCGCTTATGGTGAATGGTGTCCTCAAACAGTACCAGGTGAGGTGGGGACTGGGGAGGCCACTGCCGTGTAGCTGCCTCGGTGCAGGTGTTCCCAGGTGGTGGGGGCTGCGGACGTCAGGCAGACCTGAGTTCACTTTTTGCTCTTTGTGGGCAATGCACTTTTCTCCTCTGAGCCACGGTTTCGCCATGTGTAAAACAGAGATGTGGTCTGATAGGTTAGCTGCCAGGAGGAAGTGCAACAGCAGAAAGTCAGTGTCTACTGAGTGCCTGATGTGCCAGGCAGAGTGGGAGCGATTTGCACGCCAGTGGCCTCACGGAGGAGATGGGGCCACCTGAAGAGCAGAGAGGTGCAGCAGCTCCTCAGCATCACACCGTGTGTAGGGCTGAACCAGGACCAGAGCTCAGATCTGGGCATCTGCTTGCTCAGGGCAGGTTACCTGAGCTCTGTGTGGTGTGAAACGGCAAGCGTCTGGAGCTTAGATCTAGGAGCCGGCAGCCCTGGACTCCGCTCTTTCTTCTGGGGATGGGGTAGCAGGTCCTGTGTGAGGGTGAAAAGATGATGGCTCTGAAGCTTTTCACCTGGGCCTGACTTGGGACAGTCAAGAAGCAGAGCTGCTCATGCTCTTAATGCGGCCCGCCATCCCGAGCTCATTACAAGGTCCCACAAGACAACCAGCACAACTCCAACCAAAGAACAGGTCTCTCTGGTTTTCAATTTGATTGTGATCCCTCTTCCCCAACTTTCTTTTCTTTTGTTTTCTTTTGAAATGGAGTCTCTCTCTCTTGCCCAGGCTGGAGTGCAGTGGCACGATCTCAGCTCACTGCAACCTCTGCCTCCCGGGTTCAAGTGATTCTCCTGCCTCAGACTCCCGAGTAGCTTGGACTACAAGTGTGCACCATCACGCCCAGCTAGTTTTTGTATTTTTACTAGAGGCAGAGTTTCACCATGTTGGCCAGGCTAGTCTCAAACTCCTGACCTCAGGTGATCCACCCACCTTGGCCTCCCAAAGTGCTGGGATTACAGGTGTGAGCCACCTCACCCAGCCCCAACTTTCTTTAAGACAACTCTTAAAACTTTTGTGTTAATATCAGCATTCAAAACTGCGCATGCACCTACAGTCCCAGCTGCTTAAGAGGCTGAGATGGGAAGATCACATGATCCCAGGAGTTGAAGATGGGCTGGGCAACATAGTGAGACACTGCCTCTACAAAAATATTTTTAAAATTAGCTGGGGATGGTTGCACACATCTGTAGTCCCAGATACTCAGGCGGCTTAGGTGGGAGGAGAGCCCAAGCCCAGGACTTCTGAGCTGTAGTGCCCTGTGTCAATTAGGTGTCAGTACTAAGTTCAGCATGAATATGATGACCTTCAGGAGTGGGGGACCACCAGGTGGCCTAAGGAGGAGGGAATCTGCCCAGGTCAGAAATGGAGCAGGTCAAAACTGATGTGCTGATCCGTAGTGAGATAGTCCCTATGAATAGCCACTGCACTCCAGCCTGGGCAGCATAGAGAGACCCCATCTCTATAAAACAATAGTGAGGCCGGGCGCGGTGGCTCAAGCCTGTAATCCCAGCACTTTGGCAGGCCGAGACGGGCGGATCACGAGGTCAGGAGATCGAGACCATCCTGGCTAACACGGTGAAACCCCGTCTCTACTAAAAAATACAAAAAAAAAAAAAAAAACCAGCCGGGCGAGGTGGCGGGCGCCTGTAGTCCCTGCTACTCCGGAGGCTGAGGCAGGAGAATGGCGTGAACCCGGGAGGCGGAGCTTGCAGTGAGCTGAGATCGCGCCACTGCACTCCAGCCTGGGCGGCAGAGCGAGACTCTGTCTCAAAAAAAAAAAAAAAAAACAATAGTGAAACAAAGGCAAATCTCATGGTCAGTGGAATTTTCCAGGAGTCCAATGCAGTTAAAAAAATTAGAACTTGGCTAGGCGCAGTGGCTCACGGCTGTGATCCCAGCACTTTGGGAGACCAAGGCAGGTGGATCACCTGAGGTCAGGAGTTTTGAGACCAGGCTAGCCAACATGGTGAGACCCTGTCTCTACCGAACATACAAAAAATTAGCTGGGGCCGGGCGCGGTGGCTCAAGCCTGTAATCCCAGCACTTTGGGAGGCCGAGATGGGCAGATCACGAGGTCAGGAGATCGAGACCATCCTGGCTAACACGGTGAAACCCCTTCTCTACTAAAAATGCAAAAAACTAGCCGGGCGAGGTGGCAGGCGCCAGTAGTCCCAGCTACTCGGGAGGCTGAGGCGGGAGAATGGCGTGAACCCGGGAGGCGGAGCTTGCAGTGAGCTGAGATCCGGCCACTGCACTCCAGCCTGGGCGACAGAGCGAGACTCCATCTCAAAAAAAAAAAAAAATTAGCTGGGCATGGTGGTGCATGCCTGTAATCCCATTTGCTTGGGAGGCTGAGGTAGTAGAATTGCTTGAACCCAGGAGACAGAGGTTGCAGTGAGTCAAGATCGGGCCACTGCACTCCAGCCTGGGTAAGAGTAAGACTCGGTCTCAAAAAAAAAAAGAATTAGAACTTGGCCAGAACTTACTTCCTCAATCCATTATGAAAATTTCCAAATTTTCCTTCATAACATTATCTTCAGTTTGCAAATAGTCTTTTATTTAAGACCTGTATTTCAGAAAGCTCCCAGGCTTTGGAAATCCCTCCTGTAATCTTGAAATGATGTTCAGGCGGCAAATTCCTCACCAAGTCGCCCTGAAGCCCTCGTGGTTTCCTGAGTGCAGGTGTCCCCTGGTGTGGGCAGGTTTTTCCTGTGTGCTGTGTGGGGCATGGTCAGGCAGGGATAGGCGGACAGTGTAACAGTTGGGAATGAGCTGTTGGGATGTGCCCCAGAAATGTTGCACTTGTCCATCATTAGCACAGTCACCCTGCAACTTCACAGACGCTATTGTAAGGATGAGGTTCCGCAATAAAGAATCGGGTTGGTTCAGAGGAAAAATCCTCGGTAAAGGCAGTCAAGGGTGGGATGTGGCTCAGGCAGAACTCGTGGCTGACTCTCTGAAGTGTGGAGAACCCTCTGGTGTCCTACCCGGCCTTCAGTCCTGGCGTGGCCGTGTCTGTTTTTGCAGATCAAAGGCTTGGAGTGGCTGGTGTCCCTGTACAACAACAACCTGAACGGCATCCTGGCTGACGAGATGGGCCTGGGGAAGACCATCCAGACCATCGCGCTCATCACGTACCTCATGGAGCACAAACGCATCAACGGGCCCTTCCTCATCATTGTGCCTCTCTCGTGAGTACCCGGTGCCAGCAACACCGCACACGCTGCTCACACGCTCCTGTGTTCGTTTCCTAAGTTTGCCACAGTAGAATACCACAAACGAGGTGGCTTAATGACGGAAATGTATTTTCCTGGAGGCCAGAAGTCCAAGGTCAAGCTATAGTAGGTTGCTTCCTCCTGAGGCCTCTCTTCCTGGCTTGCAGGGATGCGTGCTTACACGTGTCTCCCTGTGCCTTCACGTGGCCCTTCCTCCGTGCGTGCCTGTGTCTTCATCTCTTCTTCTTAGAAGGACACCGGTCAGGTTGGATGAGGGTGCATCCTAATGGCCTGCTTTAACTTCATTGCCTCTGTATTGGCCCTGTCTCCAGGTACAGTCACATCCTGAGCTACTGGGGGTTAGGACAGCTCCACCCGCCTCGGGCCTGTGCACAGCTCCACACATCACAGCCTCTGCCTCTGGGTCCTGGAGCAAGTGGGGGCATGACTGCTTATCCCCTCCACCCCTGAGGAGGCCTGGGGTCCCTCTCCTGGGATGTCCTTGGTGTCCTTTTCAAGTCCCACAACCAGCAAAGTCCATGCAGGGGAGTCGCAGGAGACAAAAACCTCCCACTGGAAAAGTAGGATGAGGCCATTGAGGCTCCATTGAACAAACAGTCTCTACTTCCTCGCCATGCAGTGCGATGCTAAGGCCACCAGAGCCCTCGGGCACATCCCAGCGTGGCCCAGGTGCTTGGGCATGGTGGGATCTGGATACCCTAAGAGGCTCTCACTTGCCACTGCCTGGCTCCACTGGCCTTTTTCTTCCAGCAAACTGAGAGTCCGCCCCCCAGCCCCCCTCTCTGAACATCTCTCTACCTAGCTCAGCCCCTGCACCAAAAGGGGGACCAGCCCAGGGTTTTCCCAGAAAGCCCCAGGGCTGACTCTTACTGGTCCAGTTCAAGTCGCATGTCCAGCATGCAGGCAGTCACTGGCTTGGGGGTTAGTCTGCTCTGATTGGCCAAACCTCAGCATGGCACTTGGTCCGGCCCTAGAGCACAGCCCCTAACTCCAGCCAGGCACTCACAGGGACCACTGCAGCCACGAGTCAACAGTGCACCCCCAACCCCCAGCAGGCTGGCGAGCTGCATGCCCATGCCCCAACCCCGTGGGAAAATGCCCTCCTGTCTATAAGACAGCCAGGCCCCATGGTGGGCCTCACGTCCTGACTGTTGCAGGTAGGACTGGAGGAAAGGTGAGGACCCCAGAACCCTCCCAGGTTTACCGTGGAGCTGTTTCTCTCTTCTGTCCCCCTGCTTCCTGCATGGCGGGTAGAACAGACTGCCCTGGAGGAGCAGGGCTTCCTTGTGCACAGTGCTGCAGGCAGCCACACCTCCCCTCGTGGTCAGACCCAGATTGCTATAGCGTTCCTGCTGCACCTTCCTGAGCTCTGTCGCCTGTCTGTCCGGAGGCTGTTCCTTCCGGCTCTGCCCATCTCCTGGCTCCCCTCTGCCCTTCTTCCCCCAGAGGATGATGGATGCGGTGGCAGCCGCCCTCTGAGGTTCCCGATTTTCCCTCCTTTCACTTACAAACTTCTCAGATCACCATCTCTGCTGGAACGCCGCTCTCTGGGGTGGTGTTGTTTTGTAGCCTTGGTTCTTAGTTAATTTTTGCTTTAAAAAAATTTTTTTAAACTTCATTTTGAAATGATCTCATTATTTATTTATTTATTTATTTTTATTTTTTGAGAAGGAGTCTCACACTGTTGACTGGCCCGGAGTGCAGTGGCGCCATCTCGGTTCACTGCAACCTCCACCTCCCGGGTTCAAGCGATTCTCCTGCCTCAGCCTCCCAAGTAGCTGGGATTACAGGCATGCACCACCACACCCGGCTATTTTTTTATATTTTTAGTAGAGGCGGGGCTTCTCCATGTTGGCCAGGCTGGTCTTGAACTCCTGACCCCGTGATCTGCCCTCCTCGGCCTCCCAAAGTGCTGGGATTAGAGGAGTGAGCCACCATGTCTGGCGACCTCATTCTTATAAAACATTGAAGAGTTAGTGTAAAGAAGGCCGGGCGCGGTGGCTCACGCCTGTAATCCCAGCACTTTGGGAGGCCGAGACGGGCGGATCACAAGGTCAGGAGATCGAGACCATCCGGCTAACACGATGAAACCCCGTCTCTACTAAAAGTACAAAAAAAAAAAAAAAAAAGAGAATTACTATGTACCCTTCACGCATCTTCCCCATTCTTTCATAACCCCAGGACAATTATGAAAACCAGGAAAATAACATGGACGTAATACTAATAGCAAACCAGAGACCTTATTTACCAGTCTTGTCAGTTTTCCCACAAGTGGCCTTGTTCTGGTCCAGGATCCCACACTGTCACGTCTGTGTGGCATGCCTGTGGCAGTTCCTCATTTCATCCTTCATCCTTGTCGAGCTTGACGCTGTTGAATCCTGGTCGGAGCTTTGGTAACGTCTCCTTCAGTTTGGGTTTGTCTTACGTGATCACGTGGAGCGACGCCACGCCCTGCTGGATGTGCCTTAGCGGGGAAGGCGTGAGATGTTGAGGCCTTGGTCTCTTGGGCCAGGTGCCTGCTGGGTTTCCCACTGTAAACCTAGGAGTTACACTTTCCGTTAATAACTATCTCGTGGGAACGCACTTTGATAGTATGTAAATATCCCATTTCTCTTCCTACTTTTCCCAGTCATTTCAGCATCTGTCCTACTCCATTTCTTGTTGCCATAAAGGAATACCTGAGGCTAGGTGGTAAAGAAAAGAGGTTTAGCCAGGTGCAGTGGCTCACGCCTGTAATCCCAGCACTTTGGGAGGCCGAGGTGGGCGGATCACCTGAGGTCAGGAGACCAGCCTCACCAACATGGTGAAACCCTGTCTCCACCAAAAATACACAAAAAAATTAGCCAGGCATGGTGGCGCATGCCTGTAATCCCAGCTACTCCGGAGGCTGAGGCAGGAGAATCGCTTGAACCTGGGAGGCAGAGGCTGCAGTGAGCCGACATCGCGCCATTGCACTCCAGCCTGCGCAACAAGAATGAAACTCTTTCTCAAAACAACAAACAAAAAAAACCAGGTTTATTTGGCTCATGATTCTGCTGGCTGGAAGACTGGGCACCTGGTGAGTGCTTCAGGCGGATTCCACTCCTGGTGGAAGGCAGAGGGCAACCAGTGTAGAGATCCCATGGGGAGAGAGGAGGCGAGCGAGGTGGGGGTGCCGGGCTCCTTTTAACAGTAGCTTCCAAGGGAGTTCAGAGAGCAAGAACTCACTCATCCCCCATCCCCAGTATGGTACAGGCCATTCATGAGGGTTCCGCCCCTGTGACCCATTCGCCTACCACCAGGCCCCACCTCCAACACTGGAAATCAGATTTTAGCATGAGGTTTGGAAGCACCAAATACCCAAACTATAGCAGCAAACATCGGATAAGTCTTGCCTCAAAAAATAATTACATGAGAGTTGCTAGATACATGGTTACCTGTTTCTATCCACCCTTCTCTGCAAATTACCTGGAATTCTACTATTAGGAAGAGCTTTCTCTTCTCCCCCATGTGCTTGTTAGGGTAATTCTTATATCATTGTGGACTCACGCAAACAAATATTTATTTCGTTGCTTCAGTTTTTTCAGGTTCGGCCTGGGAGAATTCTCCCTGGATGAATTGTGTCCTTTCTATTGATTTAGTCATTTCTTCATATGAGTTTGGACCCACGGATTAAATTATTTATTTTCTACTCCAGGCTATGCACCAGTGCTGGGTTTTGTTTTGTGGCTCAAATCCATCCAGCTTTGGCCACTGGGAGCTCTTTAGGTTGGCTCTTCTGTCCTTTGACACGCCCCCAGCATTGGGTGAATTTTGAGGACTTTCTTGCTTTTTGGCACCAAGAGATGCCACAGGCTTACATAGTCCATTTCCCGCCCACTCCCTCGAATCAGCCATTTCTCCACGGAGCCTGGTTTCCCTTCTTACAGAATGGGTTTGGGAACCAAGACCTGGGTCCTGGATGGGCCCGTTGCTTCTGGGGTGTCGTTGCTCCCGGGGCCCTCTCAGTGGTCAGTGCTTGGAGATTTGTGTCCGCGTGCTGATGCTATGTGCACGTATCGTCTAAAAGGCCTTCTCTGCCTCTGCATCTGTTTCTGTGTTAAGCTGAACACGAGTTCACGCCACTGTCTGCGGCTCTGAGTGGGGACCACCGGTTCCTTCTCGCACTTGCACCCTGTGCGTGTTCCCAGTCTCAGCGTCCGTGGACAGCAGTTTCAGAGTAGTGAGCCCGTACCTCTGAGAAGCATCTTGAGCCACTAGAACGCAGGCCTTGGGACCAGTTCCTTGTGTCGTCAGGCATCCAGATTGCAGTCAGATTCCATTTCCAGGGTGATAGAGGTCAGCTCCTTCCCTCACTTCAGTGAGGTTGTGAGGTGGGTGCTCCTGCAGTCTTTCCACACCACGCCCCACCTGGGCAAGTGTCCACACTGTGGAACGCCAGCTCCTGCAGGCCAGAAGAGGGCCCGCGCCCTGGGGAATGTTTACAGCGTACGGGCATCCGACCGTGCCGGCCCTCTCAACTGGGAATTGCAGCCTCCTTCCATGAGCTGCTTGTCCTGCCTCCGTTTGGACTTCTGTCTCCGGAACCTGTCCCCTCAGGCCCCTCCTGACCCTTGCTCCTGGCTCTTCTCCCTCCCAGTGCAGATGCTTCTCACATCTCCGGCTTCTCCCTTGGTGCCCTGACTGTCCCCCATCATTCCAGGGAGGTTTCACTGTTCCTAAGTCAGCGGAAGCGCAGGGTCAGGCCCTACGGGCCAGGTCCAGTGGCTCCAAGATGCCATCAGGGACCCAGCCTCCCCCAGGTTTTTGCCCAGTCATTCTTGGGTGACTCCAACCCTCAGGCTCCTTACCTCATGGTTACAAGATGGCTCCACTGCCTCCCTAACCTCATCCAGGTTCCAGGAGAGTGGACAGGGCAAAAGGCAGCGGAAGCGCAAGGCTGCTGAGCCCCTGCTCCCCACGCTTCTTCAGAAACTATCCTCATTGGCTCTGCCGCCTGGTTGGCTGTGGCTTCCAGGGGGGCTGAAGATGGGTTCATGGTGGACACAGCACCTCCCTCCTGGAACTGCTTGGGGGTAAACCAGGAGTAGTCCCTGGAACTCCAGCTTCGAGCCCTGTCTTTACGAACCACCCCGTCTAGACTTTCTGAGTGGCTTCACTCCCCCACTGAAAACTCCCTGCCCCAGTCTTCCTCCCAGAGCCTGCCCCTTTGGGGACTCAGCTTTATCGCCGCCTCCACCCTCTCCTCAGTCTCTAGGCTGTCGGTCCCAGGTGACTCACCCCTCCCCACTGCATTCTGCCTTCCCCCACGTCCTCCCTCATCCCAGTCCTGGTCATCCCACAGGGGAGCAGCCACGTGTTGCCACTCCCTCCCATCCCTGTCCTCCTGCCTGCCACCTGAGCCAGGCCCTGCCTCGCCCCTGACTGTCCTTGTTCTCTCTCACAGTCAGGAACCTTCCATGGCTAGAGGGTGGCAGAAAGACAGTTCGGTGTCTCCCATATCCCCAGGTCTCCACAGCACTGCTGATAGCCTGGCTCTGGGCATGAAGCCTGTGTTCTGAAGCTGCGTTTTCCTGGCAGCAGATGCAGGCTCCCCCAGCCCTGGCAGTGTTGTTTCTGTCCCCCATCACATCTCTGTATCCCTACTTCTCACTCTAAAAGCCCTTGTCCTCTTTTCCTAGTGGCCTCCCTTGTGCCCTCCGAGGCAGAGCCCTTTACGTCCTCGCCAGTCTCCTTCCCTCCCTCCCTCTACTGCCCTAAACACAGTTTCTCTGCCCACTCTGGGGGCCGTGACCATGTTGGCCTCGCCCTGGCAGCCAGTGGCTGTGGGTTTGCCCAGTGAGCCGTTGATGAGAGGCCAGCACTTGACTCTCATTTCCTTGTCCCATCAGAACACTGTCCAACTGGGCGTACGAGTTTGACAAGTGGGCCCCCTCCGTGGTGAAGGTGTCCTACAAGGTAGGTCACGGCCGCTGAGGTTTCCGCTCTTGCTACGGAGGTGCAGGCAGTGGGCGGGCGGGACATCCACACACACCTCTGCACAGTGAACCTGGGGAGAATGCTGGGTCTCCCGTCACACGGACTCTCCAGGACAGCCTGGAACTCCAGTCACATGGGTCCGGGAGTTTGGACTGGGCAGGGACAGAGCAGATTAGCTCACTGGGGAGGAGGCAGGAGTGAGCATGGTGGTCAGCACTCAGAGGCCAGCTCGGGAGCCTGAGATGGGGACCCAGCCACCAGGAATGGGCAGATGGCGGTGCAGGCTGCGCAGTTCCCTCAGGCACTGGCCACCGCTGGCCCGCATTGCTTCCCCTTCCCTCTGCGGCGCATGTTCTGCATGGGGAGGTCTGGGGACGGGCCAGCGGCCCTGCCAGCCCCTTTCCCCACTCCCCTCTGTGAGGACAAGCCCTCCCGCCGTGTCACTGGGCAGCTGCAGGGGGTGCCTGTGCCCCTCCTGCCACCCGGCCCCAAAAGCTGAGCTGTATATCCTGCTTCCCTTACAGGGATCCCCAGCAGCAAGACGGGCCTTTGTCCCCCAGCTCCGGAGTGGGAAGTTCAACGTCTTGCTGACAACGTACGAGTACATCATCAAAGACAAGCATATCCTCGCCAAGGTAGCGTGTCCCCGGGGGAAACGCCAGGCCACGGGCCGAGTGCTTTGGGGCTGCTGCTGCCTGACCACGATGTTCACACATGGGTCACGCTGCCCGTCCCCTCCAAAGCCTCTGCGAGTAACTTCCCAGAGCCCCACCTGCATGTGGGTGAAGACAGCTGCCCTGTGTAGGGGGAAGGCCCAGGTAGGGGCGTCCTCGGGTTTACCTCCCCAACTGTCTCCAGGCAGGCCCTGAGTCAGGCCCAGAAGCTGGGGCCATCTACACAGCATGAGCTCTGCCTCCTCTTGGGCCTTTTGCCCAGAGAGCCTCAGCACCAAGACGTTTCCTGACCCACCTACAGGGTCCGCATGGGGCCTTGGCCAGACCAGTCTTGTCCTCCTGTCTCTCACTGCTTTGGCCGTCCCTCCCTGGGGCCCTGGCTTCTCACCACAGGCCATGGGCTGAGATTGAGCGTGTGGGGGAGAGCTCGAGGGCCAAAAACCATGACTGCCTGCTGGCCTTGGGCAGCTGGTTTGGGCTGTTTTGTGAGGGTCCTGCTGGCTTGGAAGCCTCTTCTGGGATGAAACTGTGAAAGCAGTCCCAGCATGGCCATCAGTGATGAAAATATGGCCCAGATAGAAAACAGACATAGTCCTCTGCCTCCAAAAACTCATGTTCCTCATTCGAGGAGGGGTCGCAGGTAAAGATGTACCTGGTCTCACTCCTAAACATCCAACTGAGTGAGTGTTGAGCAGTAGAATTTTTTGCGGTTTTTTTTTTTTTGAGACCAAGTCTCGCTCTGTTGCCCATGCTGAAGTGCAGTGATGTGATCACGGCTCGCTGCAGGCCTAATCTCCTGGCCTCAAATGATCCTCCCACCTCACCCTCCTGAGTAGTCCCACCAAGCCCAGCTAATTTTTTTAAATTTATTTTTTATGGAGATGGGGTCTTGCTGTTCTGCTGATCTCAAACTCCTGACCTCAAGGAATCCTCTCACCTTGGCCTCACAAAGCACTGGGCAACTGTGGCTGGCCTAACAGTGGAGTTCTTGACCCAGGGATGGGGGGGATGGAGGAGCTGTTTATGGGTTGCCTCGCCTCTCAGTGCATGGCTGGAGTGACGATACTGGGGCTGTTTTTTTTTTTTGAGACAGAGTCTCACGGCTGTCCCCCGGGCTGGAGTGCAGTGGAGCGATCTCAGCTCACTGCAACAGCCTCTGCCTCTTGGGTTCAAGTGATTCTCCTGCCTCAGCCTTCCGAGGACTGGGTGTTTTTTCCCTGAGCCAACACGGGAGGAAACTGAGGCCCGGGGAGTTGGGTATCCTGCGTGCAGGCTCTTGCCTCAGGTCTGTGCTTCAGGTGCTTCCTCTGCGGCTGACTCTGTAGAAAGCCAGGTCGTGT